>NW_015558372.1:0-1761 GCF_001515605.1 Sinocyclocheilus anshuiensis | reverse complement strand
AAAGGAAAAATTGAAATCGCATCATATGACCCCTTTAAAGATAACTAGAGGAATAAACTTTGAGGTTGGCTTGATAAAGCCTAGCCTGAAAGTTTGAAGCCATTATAAAAGCTTGAAGTTTGAAAGTTTAGGTTTAGAAGACCTGGAGAGACTGCAGTATTTTTATGTTATAAAGAATCGTAACATTGACAAAGCATAATATGGGAATAATGTCTGTCCACAATATTATGAAATAAATGTTTTAATAGATTTTAACATTTGTTTGTGATGTTACGTTGTATTTATTGTCTACTGGCCGCTACTCTACTCACAGTGCATCTCAATTCTCACAAAGATGCGTCCTGTGTTCTTGGTTCCTTCTGGGTTCATTCTTTCAAAGTAGCCTGTCAAGACGGGTCTCCATGAGCACACAAATCTGTTCTTTGCGTTCTTCGATCGTGTCGCTCGCACCAGTGGCTCAAATATTATTTTCACAGTCGCAAGCAGTTTTTAAACCTTTAAATTGTAAGATTTTACAGGTTTTGAAACAACTGCCACGTCTCTTTGTCTTTCACTGGGAAGCAAATTCATGAACATCTGTTCTTCAGTTCTTCAAAAAATTGTAAGTATCATGTGGAAATGGGGAAATGAAATCTTGCCTGTGGTTATCATAGTGAAGTTATAGTTGTAGCAGTTAAAGTACTTATTAAAGAAACAGATATAAATAAGTAATTGTTTGTTCCTTGTATACATGTTCATGTTAGTTAGCAGAAGTATTCAAGGACACTTTAGAGATTGGCATAACATTAGTCTCAATGGGACAGTTCACCAAAATATGAAAATTCTGTCATCATTTACTCACTCTCATGTTGTTCCAAACCTGTATGACATGTTTTCTTATGCATAACACAAAAAAAAAACATATTTAAAAAATTGTGTCCTTTTGGCCATTTACAGTGAACGTTTTGAACCAATGATGCTCTGGACCCACATTAAATGGACATAAACAGTCTAATTATTTTTCAATTTGTGTTTCAGGAACCAGACCACAGGAACCAGTTGAGTCCTCTGCACAATGTGACATTGCTGCAGCCTGGAATTTAACTGCTGGTTTCGTCTGGTCAGAGGAGAACTGGCCCCCCGAGGTTTTTTCCCAAGGTTTTTTTCTCCATTCTGTCACCGATGGAATTTCGGTTCCTTGCCGTTGTCGCCTCTGGCTTGCTTAGTTGGGGACACTTCATTTCCAGCTATATCGTTGACTTGATTGCACAGACACTATTTAAACTGAACTGAGCTGGATGATGACATCACTGAATTCAATGATGAACTGCCTTTAACTGAAAATTGAGTGTTTACTATTATCATTTTGCATTATTGACACAATATTTTCGCTGAAAAATTAGTGTTTACTATTGTCATTTTGCATTATTGACACAATATTTTCGTAATTAATGCTGTACAGTTGCTTTGACACAATCTGTATTGTTAAAAGCGCTTTATAAATAAAGGTGACTTTCACAGATGACAAGTCATCATTTGGAACAATATGAGGGTGAGTAAATGATGACAAGATTTTAATTTACTGCTGAACTCTCCCTTTAAGATTGTACACATGCAGCCAAACACCTGAGCCATAAATGCAAAATTATAATGACAATGCTGTTTGGAGAACATACACAGTCCTTTACTAAAGTCATGCTTTTAAGAACCCTCCCAAAAAATCTTTGTAATATAATGAAATATGTGTGGTTTCTATGGTGATTGCAGAAACATTTACTTTCA
>NW_015558371.1:0-1882 GCF_001515605.1 Sinocyclocheilus anshuiensis | reverse complement strand
ATAAATAGTTATTTAATAATTAAAATACATTATTAATTTAAAATATTATTTATTTTTATTTAAGTTTTAATCAAATATTTATTTATTTGTGTTATCATTAAAATCTCTTTCACTGTTCCTATTATTTTTATTGATGATTCTTACTGTAATCCAAATATTTTTACTGTATTTCACAAAAATTCCACAGAGAATTTGAATTAGCTTATATTAGCAGTTTGGTCATCTGTTGACATGATTTGATAGAGACTTATACACAGTTGTGTGTTTCTCAGGTCAATCTGAAGGAGCAGGGTCAGCTTCGCTGTCAGGACGAGTTCATCGTTTGGTGCGGACGCAAAAAATACCTGCGCCACGTTTTCCTTTTCGAGGATCTCATCCTCTTCAGCAAGACCAAGAAGATTGAAGGAGGATACGACATCTACATCTACAAACAGTCCTTCAAGGTACAGAATACGAGTCTGGTGTCAGACCGCAGAGTGAGTTTTGTGAGATGAAGAGTGTTTGTTCTCGTCTCAGACGGCTGAGATCGGGATGACGGAGAGCGTGGGAGACAGCGGGCTGCGCTTCGAGATTTGGTTTCGCCGGAGGAAATCACAGGACACCTTCATCCTGCAGGCCGCTTCTGGAGAGGTGAAGAACGCCTGGACCTCCATCATCGGCAAGATCCTGTGGAGACAAGCCTTACGAAACCGAGGTCAGACAGCAGCATCCCAATGCATGACATAAATAAATATGTGACCCAGAATAAATAATCTTTCCATTGATGTATGGTTTGTTATGATAAGAATGGAACATGATCTTTACTTAATATCCTAATGATTTTTGGCATAAAAAAAAGATCCATACAATGTATTGTTGGCTATTGCTACAAATATACCCGTGCTACCTAAGACTGGTTTTGTGCTTCATGGTCGCATATTTGTTTATATATCATATGCCTAAATTTATGTAACATTTTACTTCTAAAAATATGGTTACAATTTTTTTGTTCCTTCTGTCATTTGACAGTATTTTCAGTTTATAGAGTGATCAAAAAGAGAAATCCAAAATCTGCAATCCAAAACAATATTTAAAATATTAATTTATTATAATTATTTTTATTTGAGAAAGTTTGATTTAAATAAATAATTATATTATTTAACTTAATTTATTTGATTAAATCATATTTAATGTAAATAAAATACATAATTATTTAATAATTAAAATAATATAAATAATTTTATTTTAAAAATTTGTTTTGATATGAGTCTTTTTTGAATAAACGTTATGCAAATAAATAAGTGTATTTATTTATTTATTTATTTGATTTAAATAAAATAAAATAAATATTTAATAAAACAAATAATTAAAAATATAATTATTTATTTATATGAATACATTTTATTTAAATAATTATTTTATGTATCGTCGTGTCGCCGTTATGTATCTAAATAAGTGACTAAAATAAATAGTTATTTAATAATTAAAATAAATTATTAATTTCATTAAATCTCTTTCACTGTTCCTATTATTTTTATTGAAGATTCTTACTGTAATACAATAATTTTTACTGCGTTTCACAAAAATTACACAGAGGACATGACACAAATAAATATTTGTTTATATATCATTTGTTTGTTTATATATCGTTTGCCTAAATTTATATAACATTTTACTTCTAAAAATATGGTTAAAATTGATTTTTTTTTTCTTCTGTAATTTGACATTATTTTCAATTTATAGAGTGATTAAAAAGAAAAATCCAAAATCTCCTCTGGAAAAAAACTTTAATTCTAATATGAATTTCAATCAGTTTATGAGAAATGAATGCTCATCCTTAACATAACACGTATTTTATACATAATTTTTATATCTAATATGATTATAGATAAATAGATTAAAA
>NW_015558370.1:0-833 GCF_001515605.1 Sinocyclocheilus anshuiensis | reverse complement strand
CATTAACTTACATCGTGTCTACACCGGACGCGAGCGGCGCGGCGCAACACAGTAAAATACAAGAACTCGTTATAATCAGTGATGTTGTCTTGGATGCGGCGCATACAAGAACTCATTATAATCAGTGATGCTGTCTTGGATGCAGTGCGACATGACAGTCCCCGACAGTAATCTGCTGACTCGCTGTATTTATAACGTAGCCTACTGACACAACGTTCATATTTGCAATGCTTTGTCGCGTCCAGTGTAGATACGATGTTACAGCAAAAACATGGCGAGTGTGTAGAAAAGAAAGGTGGACACGGAAAATAGATGATTCAAATGTGAATGGACTAAACAGTTTTGAGTGAGTGAGCGACTGATATCGTTGTTATGGAATACACGCGTTGGTTCGCAGTGAGTTCACAATTTTAACGTACAAGTTTGCTTTAATTTATTTTCAAGATCTGAGGTAAAATATCTATTGTTGCTTTCACTATGCCTATAAAGATAACGCAAAATAATATTCAAACTCACACTAAACACTTTTAACATTGAATAAAGCACATAATCATTACCTGAAATTATCACTGTCATATTTTGTACTGAGATTATCATGGTCATATTTTGTGTTGTTCCTGCCGCGACGTCGCAGAAAATAAAAATCGTTCCTAAAATAGAAACCCATGTTGCTTATTGTCACGTGTCGCTGTTGCGGGTGGTTAGGACAAAAACTACAAGGAAAAGATACTTTTTATCGCTTCGTGTCAGGTTGGGACACACGGTGTTACAGTTTGATCCCACCAAACAAAATCTAAGCATAAAAATATTAATACTGACAAATCTAATAATTG
>NW_015558369.1:406-605 GCF_001515605.1 Sinocyclocheilus anshuiensis | reverse complement strand
ACAACGTCAAGTGTGATACAAGTAAGACTTTATTAACTACAAAAAACACTTAAACTAGTCTAACATACACCTAAACACTTAAACTAGTCTAACATACACATACACCTACACATACACACACACACGCACACACGCATACAGTTGGTATAGGAAAAGGGTTAAAGCTTAAGCAGTAAAGAGGAGAGAAATAAAGCATGAA
>NW_015558369.1:0-216 GCF_001515605.1 Sinocyclocheilus anshuiensis | reverse complement strand
AGATTCCTGATGCAATCTGAAGGCTCAAGTTGATCTTTGCTGAAGTTGGTTGATGGAAAAGAACCAGTTTGATTCAGATTATCTTGGTGAATGGAAAAGTCAAGGCCCGAGGCCTGGCACAAATTTAGGGTGTCCTGGAGCGTTGTAGCTCACATCTTCTCAGAACATCTTCCACCGACTCGGGGTGGGTCACTGATGTGAGGCCTTTAAGGTCTG
>NW_015558368.1:0-2309 GCF_001515605.1 Sinocyclocheilus anshuiensis | reverse complement strand
TTCCATACTGCCAAAGTTATTCATGCAGAAAGGCACAGGAGCAGGACAAGGTGATTCATGCATTGCAAACCGCCCTCAGAAGCCAATCATCCAGCCGCGATTACTCAAAACAAATCAAGCAAATCTGCGCACAGCAGCCCTGGAAAGCATAGCTGTCAACTCTGAATCCAATTCAGCATGAGCAAACAATGTGCAAACGTAACTACCACAACTAACGCACCGTTACGCCAACACAGAACTCTCCCGTTATCTTTACACTCGAAGAGTGAACAATAGAGCTGAGATAAACAAATGCTCGGCTCCGAAGAGAAAGCTTGTAGGGTGAGCTGCGTGCTTCCCCCTTATACTCATAGTAATGGGAGTGGCTAAGCTAAGCAAGCTCACATTCCAATGTTCCATTGGCTCATTTCATTACCACTCAAAGGTGATTGGGGCTCTCAGGTGAGATCCCAATTCATCAGTAACTAACGTAACATCATAGTGACTGACTGAAAGGGAACCCCAATTTCCTGGCAGAGGCAGCATTAACCGTCGGCACTCAACTATACTGCTATTACAGCTGCTATTTTGATTTCTGGCACCTGTTAGAGTAGTGACAGAAATGAGGAGAAATGCCATTCGTGGCAAACATTGTCAACTTGTGCGGATCATATCTATAATAAGTGATACAAGCCATTAAAGGGATAGTTCACCCAAAAATGAAAATTATCCCATAATTTACTCACTCTCAAGTCATCCTAGGTGTAAATGACTTTCTTCTTTCAGACAAACACAATCAGAGTTATAATAAAAATGTATCCAGGCTCTTCCAAACTTTATAATGGCAGTGAATGGGTGGTGAGATTTTAAAGCTCAAAAAAGTGCATCCATTGATCATAAAACGTGCTTCACATGGCTCCAGGGGGTTAGTAAAGGCCTTCTGAAGCGACTCGTTGCATTTGTGTAAGATAAATATCCTTATTTACAACTTTATAAAGCAAAACAACGAGTTTCCGGTGCGATGGTCTTGCGCATTCGACGTACATTAACTTCTGTGACGTAGTACACAATGCCATGATGAGCTATGCATTCTTACCATGTCAGCTGCGTAGCACCTCATTGTATTGTGTACTACGTTGTGGAAGTTAAAGGGATAGTTCACCCAAAAATGAAAATTCTGTCATCATTTACTCACCCTCAGGTTGTTCCAAACCTGTATAAATTCTCGCCCCCATTGACTCCTATAGTATTTGTTTTTCCTACTATGGTAGTAAATGGGGGCGAGATCTGTTAGGTTACTGACCAAACCTGTATAAATTCTCGCCCCCATTCTGTGAGTGATCTGTTAGGTTACTGACATTCTTACAAATATCTTCCTTTGTGTTCAGCAGAACAAAGAAATTTATACAGGTTTGGAACTACTTGAAGGTGAGTAAATGTCGACAGAATTTTCATTTTTGGGTGAACTATCCCATTAAAATCATTGGTCCAGCCTTAGGGCCTGATGCAAGCATGCGTTAAAAAAAATAGTAATAAAAAATAAACAAAAAACTTTTGCTGCCCTTAATCGTGGTAGGAGACAAGGGAAGGAGGATAGATGTTATGGTTCCTCAACATCTTACTTGCTCTTCTTGTGTCATGTCTCTCTACGTCCTACCTTTTTGGAGGAAGGGTACACTTCATAAGGGGACAGACTGATCCAAAGACAGACATAACTACTTGAACCTCACAGCAGTTGGCTGCCGCCCACATTTTTTTGCTTAATATTTGCATAAAGTCTAACATTGCTCAACCTCTTGCCCGCTCTCCACTTTCGAGAAGGGTGTTCCTGCACAACCGGAGGCTGCAGTTTCAGGACCGCAGTTCTAGGACCGCAGTTGTAGGACCCTATTCTTTTGTAACAGCGCCACCTACCGAATTGGATAATATAGCGGAGGCTGCAGTTTCAGGACCGCATTTCTAGGACCCTGGTGGTTTAGTTTGTAGTAATGTTTGTACATGTTGTTAAAGATATTGAACCTCAGGAACATTTTTTTTTATTTCAATTGTGATTTTTGATTTATAAATGCATCAGATGTTAATTACAAAATGTGTAATACCTGCTTTGAGTTAACAATTTTAAATTTAAATGAAAATTACAAAGTGTGTAATACCTGCTTTGAGTTAACAATTTTAAATTTAAATGAATTTACACTTAAAATATAAATGTATTTCAGTCGTTAAACAACTGAAAACGTGGAGTATCTTAAGTCTTAGTTTCTTGAAATATACTGTATATTGATTACCCCCCTTAAGTTTAACTAATGAGCTCATTATCAGGTATAATAAAG
>NW_015558367.1:714-863 GCF_001515605.1 Sinocyclocheilus anshuiensis | reverse complement strand
CTGCACAGCACTTACTCGCTGGCCTCCGTTACACTCACCCCCCTATACTTCACTCCCTGGCCTCCGTGGCCTCCGTTACACCTAGAAACACACAGCGTCTCTCTGACATGGCTGCTTCAACACTAACTGCGGTTACTGAAACCACGCTT
>NW_015558367.1:0-167 GCF_001515605.1 Sinocyclocheilus anshuiensis | reverse complement strand
ATACCGTGAAACTGTGATATTTTTGCTTAAGGTTATCATACCGTCAAAATCTCATACCGGCCCATGCCTAGTTCCACAGTGTTTACTGATTACTTTATTTAAACTTTGTGTATTTTATTTACTTTATTTTACATCAAGGTGTATATGCCGTGCCTCCAAGCTTTCTT
>NW_015558366.1:374-520 GCF_001515605.1 Sinocyclocheilus anshuiensis | reverse complement strand
CCCAGGGAGGGCTCCGGTTCCCCCGTCAGGCCCAGGGAGGGCTCCTGTTCCCCAGTCAGGCCCACGGAGGGCTCCTGTTCCCCAGTCAGGCCCAGGGAGGGCTCCAGATCCCCAGTCAGGCCCAGGGAGGGATCCTGTTTCCCCGG
>NW_015558366.1:0-317 GCF_001515605.1 Sinocyclocheilus anshuiensis | reverse complement strand
GAAGGGCTCCTGATCCCCAGTCCAGCCCAGGAAGGGCTCCTGATGTTTCGTTTAGCCCAGGAAGGGCTCCTGATGCCCAGTCCAGCCCAGGAAGGGCTTCTGATTTCCTGTTAGGCCCCGGGAGGGCTCCAGGCCCCTTACATTTCCCCAAGTATTTTTTTTGGGGGGGGTACTATGGCTCCAGCCGTAGAGGCGGGGGCTGGGGCCGCGGCCTCCCGAGTCCCTTGCTCCGCCATGGCCTTCCGAGTCCCCTGCTCCGCCATGGCACCCCAAACGGGTACCTCTCTGGAGGCCCACTGTCCCGTGTCTGTCCTGAG
>NW_015558365.1:0-917 GCF_001515605.1 Sinocyclocheilus anshuiensis | reverse complement strand
TGCTGGTGTGAAGTTGCTGAAATCGACGAATAAGCTTTCATAAGGAAAGCTGACTTGTGAATTATAAATCATAGCTGAAACTCATTAACTCATTTCACTAGACGTCCAGTTTTGTTTTTCAGTAATCTCCATCATGTTTCCTTTAATAATAGAATGGTTAAAAATACATAGACCTATAATAAAATACCAGTATAAAATTTTAAAAAGTATATTGTCTTTCTAAATCACTCCCAAACAAAAGATCATTGTTTAGGCCATACCACGTAATACTGGAATAGGTACCCCTTCGTTTCAAAATACTTACAGTATAAATTATTTGTAATTTTACAGGTTGTTACCCCTTTATTCCCCAAACGTCACATATTTTTCCCCTATACCTACACGGTGTCAGGATTATGGACCCGTCTGTGTGTGTTTTTGCTCCCTGTGACTCAGTTTCTTTCTCATGTTGATTGTTAATTTGATCCCAGGTGTGTCTCGTTCTTTTCTTATTATCCTGAGTTTAAAAGCCCTAGTCTATTCAGTTAGTGTGGTCGGTTCTAAACGTCATTCCATGTGTTCCTGTGTCTCCTACGTACCCCTTATATTTGGATTATTAAAAGACTGTGATATTGAAGCTATCTCCGTCCTACGTACCCCTTGTGTTTGGATTATTAAAAGACTGTGTATTGAAGCTATCTCCGTGTCTCCTCGTTCCGTGCTCTGAGTGAAGTGTGACAGAAGAACCGACCTAACAGTTACCTCCGTTTGTCTCCCCTCTGTTAGTTTGCCGTTTTTTCTCAGTTTTTTTCTTTCTGTTGTGTTGACCTATGGATCCCCTCCTTTGCCCGGAATACCTCCTCCTCCTGCTGGAGCAGGGGGAGAAATCGCTAGGGGCCCACACCAGACTATTCCTGGTCCTGGCAAGCCTCACCAAC
>NW_015558364.1:0-877 GCF_001515605.1 Sinocyclocheilus anshuiensis | reverse complement strand
CCAGGTCCACCTGCGATCCCCACGAGCTCATTCTCCTCCGTGCCTCAGCAGCGGCGGGTCCTGAACCGCGGGAAGCAGATGGCTGCCCCTCTTTACTCGAAAAAAGAGACAAACGAGAACGGAGCTTTTTCCTTGGAAAACACTCACAAATCATGTTTACTTCATCATGTTACATGCTCTTTACCAGGAAAAGAAAGTTAGGAAATATATGTCAGTTGCTAAATCATGTTACATGCTCTTTACCAGGAGAAGAAAGTTAGGAAATATACAGCTTAAACTATATGGTCAAAGTATGGAAAGGGTAACAAAGTTCAAATATTTAGGTTTATGGTTTGATGAGAAATGTCTATGGAAGACACATGTTAAACAGACTGAAACTAAATGTATTAAAGTACTAAATCTTATGAGATCAGTTTCGGGATATGATTGGGGCGCAGATAAACAGTCATTACTTGATATATACAGGGCATTAATAAGATCATGTATTGACTATGGGTGTATGGTATATGGAGCAGCGGCTAAGAGTGTCCTGGAAAAACTAGACAGAATACAGTTCAGAGCTCTTAGGCTTAGTATTGGTGCTATTAAAACAACTCCTACTAATGCGCTACTTGTAGAAACTAAAGAATTACCACTATACTTAAGACGGATAAAGCTGTCACTGACATACTGGGTTAAGTTAAAAGGATCTGGGAAAGAACAACCGGCTACAGAGGTCTTATGTGATTGCTGGGAGTATTTGCAAGAACGAAAATGTAAAGGATTCGGTTGGAATATTAATACAGTAGTGAAAGAATATGGTTTAAAGAGATTTGAGTATGGCCCAAATACAGTATGGGGTAATGTTCCTCCATGGATATTTCCAGTTCCCAATGTA
>NW_015558363.1:380-565 GCF_001515605.1 Sinocyclocheilus anshuiensis | reverse complement strand
AAAGCTGAATAAATAAGCTTTCCACTGATGTATGGTTTATTAGGATCGGACAATATTTGGTCGAGATACAGCTAAAATCTGGAATCTGAGGGTGCAAAAAAATAATAATTTCAAAATAAGTTGTCCAGATGAAGTCCTTAGCAATGCATATTACTAATCAAAAATGAAGTTTTGATATATTTATG
>NW_015558363.1:0-328 GCF_001515605.1 Sinocyclocheilus anshuiensis | reverse complement strand
GTAGGAAATTTACAAAATATCTTCATGGAACATGATCTTTACTTAATATCCTAATGATTTTTGGCATAAAATAAAAATCGATAATTATGACCCATACAATGTATTTTTGGCTATTACTACAAACATACTCGTGCAACTTCAGACTTAAGGTTTTGTGCTCCAGGGTCACATATTTCAACTTTGAAATCAAATGAATATTTTTAAACACAAATGCAATATTTAATTTGGTTTTATTTTATTTATATAGTTACTTTTCTAATGATACATTTAGCCAGGGAAAAACAAACATTTTTCAATTAAAGAAACAAACCTACTACAGTACATACTG
>NW_015558362.1:0-556 GCF_001515605.1 Sinocyclocheilus anshuiensis | reverse complement strand
TTTTAAAAGTGTGCCCCCTAAAAGCGCAAGTGGCCCCTGCCTGGCACCCCCAGTTACTGTGGTCTAGAACCGCCACTGGGCAACGGCAGTCTCCACGTTTTTTTTATGTTAACTTACACATATACTAATGCATTTCTTCACATTAACAGCTTAATTAGTTAATGTTGGTTAATGTATTAGTTAACATGAACCAACAATGAACCATGCCTGTAAATAGCTTTATTTAATGTTTTGTAATGCTAATTTATACTACACATATATACAGGAGCATCTCAAAAAATTAGAATATAGTGAAAAAGTTTTTTTTTTTCATAACTTATTTCAAAAATGTAACTTTCATATATTCTAGATTCATTACATGTAAAGTAAAACATTTCAAAATATTTTTTGTTTTAATTTTGATGATTACAGCTTACAGCTCATGAAAGTCAAAAATCCAGCATCTCAAAATATTAGAATATTTCCTAAGATAAATTAAAAAAAGGATTAGCAAAACAACAGAAAATTCAAGTTCTTTAAAGGGGTCATATGATGCGATTTCAAATTTTCCTTTCTC
>NW_015558361.1:749-868 GCF_001515605.1 Sinocyclocheilus anshuiensis | reverse complement strand
TGATGATCTGAATGAGAGAGAGAGAGAGAGATGCAGAGCGTGTGCTAGTGAGGGGGATGCGAGGAACAGTATTAAGAACCGCTGCTTTAGAACACTGATTTTGAAACTTGTGAATCCAT
>NW_015558361.1:0-157 GCF_001515605.1 Sinocyclocheilus anshuiensis | reverse complement strand
CAAAGCAGCATTCAGCTCACAAATGCTGCTCAGGCATTACAGGCAAGATGAAATGAAAATGACTTCCATAATTTTCTGAAGACAGTCGTTTCCTTCAGAAATACAATGATATAAAACACCCGCACCGGGTTTCGACTTTGACACATGCAGACACGCG
>NW_015558360.1:0-1226 GCF_001515605.1 Sinocyclocheilus anshuiensis | reverse complement strand
CAGAATTGTGGGAGAATTGTGATCTAAAAATTATGATTATTAATTCAAAAACATATGTGAGATATATACGTCAACTTAGCATAGTTTCCTAAATATGTGCAAATATATTAAGGTATTTTTATGCTTTAGTACAGTCAAACAGCATGTTTCCTAAATATCTGCAAACATATTATGTTAATTTTATGCTTTAGTACAGTCAAACAATTGCATGCAGCACCATACAGAAAATTGCATACAGGATAATACATTCTGTTGGTCATATAATGTACATTCTTTTTGCTTAGCTTCAGGTCCTGATCACCCTTTTAGGGTTATTTGTGATAACACCAGCTGAATGGACATTATTGCACTTATTACATGGCTGCACTCTTAAAAAAGGTTCTTAAATGGTTCTTTGGCAGGGTGTATGGTTCCATGAAGAACCTTTAATATCCAAAGAACCTTTCCATTGCACAAAAGGTTCTTTGTAGCACAGAAAGTTTCTTTAGACTATTTAATGGTTCTTCACAGTCAACATGTTGTAAATATTTTTTTCTGGAAAGTGAGATCAAGTGAGCTAAATTGTCCTGCCTGGTCCAGAACTCATTCCAGACTCATTTTCTATTAGTTGCGTTCAATTATAGTGCAATATAAAGTATTAATTTTGAGTTGTATAAATAGTGTTGTGGTTTATTAGGCTAATTAAAAAAAGACCAGTAGATCAGTCCTTTATATCGATTACATCTATTTTAATGCTGTTTTGCATGACTCAAAAAAAAAATAAATAAATTAGGCTAGTTATTTAACAAAAGCAAAGTTTAGTATAAACAATACTGCAATCGTGTTTTAAAATGAAATAAAAAGGCTCAGTGGTAATTTAACAAAACCAAAGTTTAGTTTAAAGAATGCTGCAATCGTGTTTTAAAATGAAATAAAAAGGCTGAGTGATACAAAATCTTCAAAAAAACTTTTTAAAATATAAAAGTGCCATTTTGTCTCACTATCATACATTTTGCACCTATGAATTGGTCGTAGAACTACAAAATGAGTTTCAAATGCGCGATTTAAAAAAGATTTAATGTGATTTTAAGAGGTTTGTTTATGTGAATGCTGCATGACTTTGACGTGTTTTAATGGGCGTGCACTGGAGTCGCTTTCAAACACTGGAGAAGAGGAAGTTGCCATGGAAACGGTGGCAACACTGTAACTAGGGATGGGCGATACCACTTATTTTGTTTTCGATACGA
>NW_015558359.1:0-552 GCF_001515605.1 Sinocyclocheilus anshuiensis | reverse complement strand
AGTCTTGTGAACAAATGTTATGTATGTGTTTTATGGCCTTATTTTGGTGACTATTTAATTTTAGAAAATTTTATTTTTCACTAACCATGTACAAACATTATTTTCTCAAAAACAAACATATAGGCTATATTCATGCTGCTTGTGTATTATTGTAGAACAGTTTGTGCTGATTACAGTGTAATCAGACTTTAGTCATGAATATGTTTTTAAGATACTGAAAAAAGCACAAATGTCAGGGCATGTCAAAACTTCTCCAGGGCCCCAAAACCCCATCAGACCTGAGAGGATTAAAGCTTTGTAAGCCTATGTACCACAAACAGTCACGAAGAATAAACACCAACCTCCTTGTTCCTCCTGTTTTATTCTCCGGGGTTCTGGTTCCTCGTGTTTTATTCTCCAGGTTTCTGGTTCCTCCTGTTTTATTCTCCAGGTTTCTGGTTCCTCCTGTTTTATTCTCCATTTTTCTGGTTCCTCCTGTTTTATTCTCCATTTTTCTGGTTCCTCGTATTTTATTCTCCGGGTTTCTGGTTCCTCGTGTTTTATTCTCCAGGT
>NW_015558358.1:0-1115 GCF_001515605.1 Sinocyclocheilus anshuiensis | reverse complement strand
TGTTTATGGATTTGCCTGATCTATTGTGTGAAGGAGGAAAAGAGGCGTAGCCTACAGAACAACTGGAACCAGTGTTTTAAAACAAGCTCCAATCATAATGTTTTTCCTTTTACATTTGAAAAATTGTCTGTGAATTATCTTATAAGATTATGTATATACGTGACAGGATTTTGAACACATCCGCATGCATAAATATGTTTGTCATAGGGCTTTAAATGACTGTACAAGCATGTGCTATGTAAATAAAATGTGTTTAGACTAAAATATTTATCTTTATTTAGGATTTTAGAGGTTAATGCAGTAATTCTAAACTAGCATGGGCCAGTAAGCAGATAAGGTTTTGGAAAACATTGCCATTCAGTGGCATTTCATTGGAGTTTAATGGTAAGTCATAAACACGTATGTCAACAATGTCAGTCCATTTTCCATTGCTGGAGTACTTTGCACCTAAAACGTTTTCAAAGGTTACTGACAAGAGAAGCTCAGGCCGTGTTTATGCGTTCATGACTTAAATACAAACTAATTACGATATAAGGTACTATTCATACGGTGGCCGAGAAGTGCAGAGCAGATCACAATTCTGAAAACAAAATAACAAATTACAAACGCAAATGCAAGTCTAAAAAACAAAATAATTCAGAAAGCACAACAACAATTCAGAAAACATTATAACAAATCAGAAAACACAGACAAATTCGAAAACAAAATAACAAGTCAGAAAACACAACGACAAATCCGAAAACAAATGAACAAGTCAGAAAACAACGACAAATCAGACAACCGGAAGAGGTAAGTATAGTTTGAGACAGCGCCATTGGTTTGGGATTACTCACCGCTGACTGGACGAGACATCTGTCAATCAACGTATACAGGAAGAACCAGCCGAAGAACAGCAGAGTCGTTGTAGAAAGTTCGGAGATGGTATTAAAGTAGCTCAGTTTAAATGTATTGTATGAATTGCCCTTACTATGGAATTAAAACTACGGAGTATATGTTTACATTTAGTTAAAAGTGGCTGTAAAACACCAGCTCCAGTGGTGCAGATAGATAATTGCGTGCCCTTGGCTTTTTGATGCAATCGACCTGGGTTCGATCCCGCCTTTTGCCGAACTTTT
>NW_015558357.1:585-773 GCF_001515605.1 Sinocyclocheilus anshuiensis | reverse complement strand
AGAATTGCTCAAGTTCAGTTAAATTTCATGGTTACCATTTGTGGAATGCAGTCTTAAAATCATTCCACAAATTTTAAATGGGATTTCAGTCCTCCAACCACTGTGTGATCAGTTTTCGCAGATCAGAATAGTGATGTACATGACCCAGGGAAGGGTCAGCTGACCCAAACGGAACTGTGAAAGTTTTC
>NW_015558357.1:0-176 GCF_001515605.1 Sinocyclocheilus anshuiensis | reverse complement strand
AACTGTGAAAGTTTTCACAGATCAGAATAGTGATGTACATGACTCAGGTAAGGGTCAGCTGACCCGTAGTGAACTGTGAAAGTGTTCACAGATCAGAATGGTGATGTTAGTGACTCAGGGAAGGGTCAACCGACCCGTAGTGAACTGTGAAAGTTTTCACAGATCAGAATGGGGAT
>NW_015558356.1:0-973 GCF_001515605.1 Sinocyclocheilus anshuiensis | reverse complement strand
TCAACCAGGACAAGAAGTCAGAATAAACTGTAAAACCAGCAGTAGAGTGCATAATGGTGATCATTTAGCCTGGTATTTACAGAAACCTGGAGAAGCTCCTAAACTCCTCATATATCAGATATCAAACCGTAACACTGGAACTCCATCTAGATTCAGTGGCTGTGGATCTTACACTGATTTCACTCTGACCATCAGTGGAGTCCAGACTGAAGATACAGGAGATTATTACTGTCAGAGTTACCACTACATCAACAGTAAAAGTGTGTTCACACAGTGATAAAGAGTCGTACAAAAACCTCCGTCAGTCAGAGTCACAGTGACTGCACTGATACAGCTGAGAGATACTGCAGCTGCTCATAAACACAATCACACACAACACTGATCAGTGAACAAACACTAATTAGACAGTATAAATAGATAAAGTTTATTGTGACACGTTTTGATATTGACTTGACAAAGCCTTGTTTAAATGTGTAACCACTTTATGTCTGAAGGTTTTTCTGTCACACAGACAGCAAAAAAATCACACAGGTCATCAAAATGTCATAAATATAGTTTGTTTATCAGATTCTTTAAAACGTTGATTTGGTTGTTTTCTAATCTAATCAGTCAGCAATATAATTTTCACTTGATCTGAGCTGCAGCCACAAATTTTCAGTGTGAAATTGAGTTAAATTTTTAGAAGTGTAAACAAATGAAAAAATAAGAGTGGAATATCTATAATGAAATTGTAAGAAGCACAAATTCACTCCATTGAGTGAGTGAGAGGATGAGCTGCAGCACAGGATTTCGTAACTGGGCTCGAAAAGTGTTAACTTTGTCTAAGAATAATTTAAGAAAGTTTTCATGTAATCAGGGAGAAATCACTGAAAAATGTCTTAACAGGAGAGTTTAAAACAGAGTGTGAGGTTTCAGAAGCTCTGGGAAATGAGTGCAGGTTATGATGATTTACTTCCATCGACAAATCAATGGA
>NW_015558355.1:0-557 GCF_001515605.1 Sinocyclocheilus anshuiensis | reverse complement strand
TCGCAACGGAGGCAGACATCTAACCTATACTAATGTGTGTGCGCGGCTGCGCGCCATGAGTGTATGGGTAAACACTTTAATAAACGTTTAACACTATAAAACGTTTAATAAAACGTAAATTCGTCCCCCGCGATTTTTTAGCCAAGTCAAGTCAAGTGTGTTCATAGAGGTTTCCATGGGCCAATGCGAATAAAGCTAGATTTTGATGCGGGCCAAAGAGCAAGGCAGGAGGAGAAGAAGAGAGTAGTTGAATCGGTAAAGTGCTTGATAGGGACACGATATTGTTGGACCTGACATTTTATTCTTATCCAAAACAAGATGTGATATGAGTGTGATACATAGGCTACATACATACATATACTAACAGTAAGAAAGATCCAATAGAAAGATCCAAAGATATGCATTTATCTGAAATAAAAAGCTTTTGTAACATTATACATATACCATTCAAAAGCTTGAAGTCATTATTTTTATTTTATTTTTATTTTTATTTTTTTTTTTTTTGGGAAATGATATAAATTAATACTTTTATTTAGCAAGGATGCTTTAAATTGATC
>NW_015558354.1:0-618 GCF_001515605.1 Sinocyclocheilus anshuiensis | reverse complement strand
TTATTTATCTATATTATTTGTTATCATGTTTAGGAACCTTGACATGTTAGTGAAGGGAGCAGATCGTAGTTGATCGTGATCCGTGACTAGACCCCGGTTCTCACATGCGAAACAATAAGCATTTTAGCCTATGTGAATAACATAAACAGCTGTACATCTAAACGGGGCGTATGAACATTCGGCTTTATTACCTTTTCAAAATAATTCATCACACAAGAGCTGAAGAACAGACAACACAATCCTTTCCATTCGCTTGTTTGTAGTTCAAAAGGCCACGCCCACCGCGGAACGAATCTATGAATATTCGTACTAACCCCGCCCATTGGAACAGTTTTTCACGGGAACCGAATATTACACAACACCGGGCAGCAATGGTAAAAAACAAACAAAAAAAACCTCTCCAAAACAACATTTCCTCACTAAAGCTCTCACCTTTGACAAAGTCCATCATTTATTTTAATTTATTATATTGAATTTATTACTGAACAATGGCTTGTTAGATACAGAGAGAGCATGAGCTAATTGTAGAATAGCTTTGTCATTGTACAAGTACAATAAGATTTATTTTTAAAATTCCAAATTGATAGTAAAGCTTAAGAATACAAATAATAAGTGCAA
>NW_015558353.1:0-1067 GCF_001515605.1 Sinocyclocheilus anshuiensis | reverse complement strand
CGCTGAAGCACTTTTCTTCACCACCTGATCACTAAGGAATATATAACATTTGGATAGTTCAAATGAGACATAACTTTTTTGCATTTAAAAAAAAAAATAATTATTATATTGGAAATTGTAAATATATTTATGTAAATATATTGGAACTATAAGTAATTAAAACTAAATTAAAATATGTTTATCTAAAGATATATTAACATCTACATTAATAATATATACTGGTCCAAAGTTGGAATAATTTTGGAATGTTTTTGAAAAGTCTTTATGCTCACTGTATTTATTTGATTAAAAATACAATAAAAAACAGTAATATTATGAAATATTATTACAATTTAAAATCACTGTTTTTTTAACTATTTGTATAAATATATTTGTAAATGTATCTGAAAATATATATTTTCTTTTTTGCTGTATGGGATTAAATTTCAAAATGCATGGCACGGTATAAATTTATTTACGTTTCTGGTGTCAAAAATGTACATAAGCAGCATCATTATGGGAGTCTTGCCTGTAGCCTGATCTTAATGACATTGTAGTTTGCACCTCGCACAAAAAGCTATGCGACGAATGATTCCACAATCCATTTATCCATCTGTTGATTTCTCCCTCTGTGAAAAGAGGGCCACCTTCAGCGTGATCGATGTCAGTTTTCTTTTCGCTACCTCTCTTCAAATCCCACATGGTCACATGACCTTGGACACTGATAATCACCATGCCGACCTTGCCTGTGTTGCCATGTCCACCGGTTGAGCTGAACTAACAGGCTGCCAGCTGAACTTATCCCCGGGGCTAACACACACACACACACACACACACACACACGCACACACAGACACACACTCTTACCCCACATTCTCACACAACCCCTGCTGCAGCATGGCTAAATGTAGGGAGTCTGTTAGCCTGTGTTATTGAAGTCAATTTGTAGTCTTATTGTAAGTAAAATTGGAGGTTACGGAAGATGAAGAGACATGTAAACAGTGTAAATTGTGTGTGTATATACATGTATGCATGTATGTTTGTATGTATATATATATATATATATATATATAAATATGTATGTATGT
>NW_015558352.1:0-504 GCF_001515605.1 Sinocyclocheilus anshuiensis | reverse complement strand
AATTACTCACAGGGCTTTTCTGCAGCATCTCACAGCTGGAATGAGCCTCTCTGACTGGATTCCAGTGAAATGCCCATCAGAAACCGCAGGAACAGATCCAGATGTCCTCTCTGACTCGCCATGGCTTTATCAGTGGCCATCTTTGTTAAGTCATGAAATGTGACATTTCTAAAGAAGAACTGAATCTTTTGTCTGGCTGTATTTTGTGAATCTTCAAAGAAAAACCGAAGCTCTCGCTTGTTCTTGTTCAGGTAGCAGATGAACACATGCACTGCAGCGAGAAACTCTTGAACACTCAGATGCACAAAGCAGAAGACCTTTGTCTTATAAAGTCCATCTTCCATCTTAAAGATCTCAGCGATCATTCCTGTGAACTCAGTGTCTTTACTCACATTAATACCACATTCTTTCAGATCTTTCTCATAGAACACAATGTTTTCTTTCTTCAGCTGTTTAAATGCTAGCTTGGCTAACTTCAAAATCATCTTTCTATTTAATTTTAAG
>NW_015558351.1:652-1178 GCF_001515605.1 Sinocyclocheilus anshuiensis | reverse complement strand
CGTCACCAGGAAACCAACCAATCACCACCGAGGGCTCTCCCAAAATGACATCATCTCAGCAACCAATCCGAAAGCCTGGGATTCCCTCAAGCAGTGCATCACCAAGCAACCAAGCAATCACCACCGAGGGCTCTCCCAAAAGGACATCATCCAGACGTCATCTCAGCAACCAATCCGAAGCCTGGGATTCCCTCAAGCAGCCAACAAGGAAGCTTTCATCACAAACGCAAGTAACAAACAAAGTCTCCTATCTGCTGAAATCGGTGCTGAATTGATCTTAAAGTAGTAAATGTAAGACAAATCTCTGCTTTGTGATTCTCTCAGGTTGAATTTAAAGAACTCGTGGAAAAACGAGTGTTAGAACTTTGGGAACTTCATGCAAACTCCATTGATACAGTTTAAAACCAGTTAAACTCTGCGCTTAAAATCGCGTTAAAAATGTTAATGGTTCATTTACATAGCCTTCCTTATATGGTATCAGCCCATATATGGGTTCATTTGAAAGCTTGGAGTGTCTTCTTTACAA
>NW_015558351.1:0-276 GCF_001515605.1 Sinocyclocheilus anshuiensis | reverse complement strand
GCAAACAGCCACAAATATCTATATACTCTATATTATCTTTTAGATTAGGATCTCTTCTTTCAAACAAGACAATTTTCACGTTTCTGCGTGCTTCCATCGGTGAGATATATAGCGTTTTGTCCAGATTGCGCAATAGACGCGCGTCTGGCACACACGCGCTCCCCATATCAAAAGCGCTCTCAGCTCTCAGCTCTCAACTCAGCCTGATGTTATAGAGATCTGTGTTCGGTCGTGGACTGCAATTGGTCAGATTACATGTCTCTCAACTCGGCGGCC
>NW_015558350.1:0-1038 GCF_001515605.1 Sinocyclocheilus anshuiensis | reverse complement strand
ATTAAGACAGACTTCATAGTTCAGACACAGACCCTCCTCAAACAGGCAGCCTGAGAGAAACAGAATTTTAAGAATTAGAAATAAAGGGCCACAAAAAAGGACAATAATTATAACAATAACTCAAACGTTTGAATAATTCTTCTAATTCTATTAGAATAGTGAAGTCCAGATCACAGAAATAACGATAATGACACAGAGATTCAATATTGTTGTAATCACTTTCAGATGGATGAATGAAAAATACACTGACAGCCAATCAGAATCCGCCCAAATTTATAAGCTTGAGCATTTAAAGCAACACATGACAAATGCAGGGCATTATCTGTTGGTGTGAATGATAATATAGTTAACTTTCTTAATGTAAACATGCATTAAAAAGGATTTAGTTTTACTTTTTATTTTTAGGAAAATAGCCCTATTAGCTGACTGATATCACTGAATTAGGTGTCCAGAGGTATCACTCCTCTACAGTTTTTCAGTGATCTCAACAATGTCTCAAATTGTACTCCAATTTGCTACCAAAGTCTGAAATCAAAGGAAAGAGATCTCAGTATGAACTCAAACATTTCTCATCAAATTCATCCACAAACTTTGCTGTCCACATCAGTTTTATAGATCTCTTCTTCTACTGTATATCAGAGGAGAAACATCTAGGAAAAATGTATACTTCAAAGAATTACAAATGAGAGCTCCTGAGGTATAAAAAAAGCAACATCTGAGCAATCACATTTTCCTCTGGGCTGCATGGTGCCTTTGTACCATTGGCATTGCTGTGGTATCTTTGTAGGTGAGGTTTTAGAAGAGGGAGGGCAGAAAAATGTTTAACATCCCTTCAGTTGCTCAATATCCTCATCCTAACAGCTGGGATTTCTTGTTTCTTAATCAAACCAGCTGAGACAGATGGCATAACTCTGCTCAGCCTCATCTCACCTGCATAAAGACCAATAACATCACATAATTATGTTGCTGTTACTGAAATCTGTCATGAAGATAATTATATAACTTTATTGTCAGACAATATCTAAAATTTTTGTTGCT
>NW_015558349.1:0-469 GCF_001515605.1 Sinocyclocheilus anshuiensis | reverse complement strand
CATTTATTTAAAATAGAAATCTTTTCTAACAATATACACTACCGTAAATTTGTATTCTTTCTTTTTTTGAAAGAAATTAAAACATTTATTCAGCAAGGATGTGGGAAATTGATAAGAAGTGATAGCAAAGATTTATATTGTTAGACAAGATTTATATTTTGATTAAATGCTGTTCTTTTTAACTTTTTATTCATCAAATAATCCTGAAAAAGTATCGCAGTTTCCAAAAAATATATATTTGGCAGCACAACTGTTGCCAACATTGATAATTCTAGTAAATCAGCATATTAGAATTATTTCTGAAGGATCATGTGATGGCTGATGGAAATTCAGCTTTGCATCACATAAATAAATTATATTTTAAAGTATATTAAAAATAGAAACTATTATTTTATAATGTAATAACATTTTGCAAGATTACTGTTTTTTTTTCTGTAGTTTTGATCAAATAAATGCAGCCTTGATGAGC
>NW_015558348.1:1581-1741 GCF_001515605.1 Sinocyclocheilus anshuiensis | reverse complement strand
TTTTTTCTAATCAAAACGTTAAATATATTAGGGGTGTGCAATATTGACAAACATATATCTCAATATTTTCTGGGATTTTATCGATAACGGTATTATGATATTTTGCTGAGTGTGTTATTGTGCTGATATCTTAAGGACTACCGTGGACAGCTGACTCCTA
>NW_015558348.1:0-1406 GCF_001515605.1 Sinocyclocheilus anshuiensis | reverse complement strand
ACCATTTCTAAAGTGTGCATCATCTTTTCAGTCAAATTCTTAAATTGAATCAGTCAATTAGAATAAGTCATTTGGGCTGTTACCAAGCAGATTAAATCAGTAATTGACAAAATTAATATTTGCAATGCAGATAAAACACAGAAGCTGCATTAGAAGGGGCATTTAGATGCATTTATACACTGTTTAATGCAGGCCATTAATGTTTTAACCTGCAGTTACAAATGCAGCATCATTTGTGGTGACTAAATGGACCGAAAAACCAAAAAGGAGCAAGAAAAAGAAGAAGTGGGGCAAGTCTGTGTCATCTTCTCCAGATGTGGTGGTCTCAGCCACTGCACCTGCTGAAGGTGTTCAAGCTCCCTCTTCATCCTCCCGGAAGTGCAGGTTTCCATCTTCTGCAGAATGCTATCTTTTCTGTCGTGTGTGTCCTCATGTGAGGTGGTTGAGTCTATTGAGACTCAGTCAGCCAGAATCGACACACATGATGATGCTTCTTCCTCGCCTGCAGTCAGCAGATCCTCTGATCCAGAGGTTGAGCTGCAGGAGACTCAGGAAGAAGAAGAAGCAATCAGAGGTGAGTGAACTTTTTAAAGCTTTTACATACTTAGCGCTCATCCATCCTTTTTCTAGTGTACATCTCTTTTGCACAAAAAAATTGGTTCCCCCTTAGTGTTAAAGACGTGGTTCTGGTCTTGGTTTACATTAAAGTTGTAGCGTGCACTATAAAACTATAAAAACTATACTCGTACACTCTAAAAAACGTTGGGTTATTTACTGTACCCAATATCTGGGTTAAACATGTTGGGTCGTTTTGTTGGGTTATTCCTATGTTTATTGGGTTATTTCTATAACAACGCAATCAGTTGGGTTAAAATTTTAAATTCCAATGCTCGATCGGTGCAACTGCGACAGATGATACAGCGTTGTGTGTGCATTATGTTTTTTTTGTTACAAAGTGTCTTTAAGCCCTGACACAGTAATATTGCTGTTTTTCTTACGAGTATGTTTACATCTCCTCTGTCGACTGATATTTTAATCCGTTAAAAAGCCGTTATCTGCACTCTTGACTTGACAGGAGCGCTTTGAAGCCGATCAATTTCAAACCTATAAAAAACGGTTTCCTTACTTTTTCAGTTTGTCTCGACAGTTTTGGGGTAAATTTTACATATATTTCAGATATTTGGCCGACGCGCTCGTCTTGAAGTTGCTTTGACACAATCTGTATTGTTAAAAGCGCTATATAAATAAAGGTGACTTGACTTGACTTGACTAACGACACGAGCGCTCTGAAGACGATCAATTTCAAACCTATAAAAACGGTTCCCTTTGCTGTTCTTCGCTTCTTTCAGTTTGTGAAAATGAAAATATTAAGTACACTAAAAATTGTTTTAAAATGTTTGTTAAGT
>NW_015558347.1:0-823 GCF_001515605.1 Sinocyclocheilus anshuiensis | reverse complement strand
AATAAGAGCGCGAGGTTTATCTGATAATCAGATGCCTGAAAGTAGAGTTCGCAAACAGACAATGTGTTTTTCCTCTTTATTTCAAGTTTATAGCAAGATATAAAAGTGAAGGAACATCAGAAGGCATGAAAAAACAGTATAGCTTAATTTATAATGAAAATAATGTCTCATTATTGTAATCGGAAAGACTCGCATGCCGCTTAAACTGAAACGAATACAGCGATCTGTCACGCCACATTAAAGAGCGTGAAAAAAAAACACATTATGGTAATATATTGTTTGTATTTCTAAAACTGACAGATTTTGAAAGCTGGGATTTTGGAATATCTCCCGGTGCTCCCAATCCGGGCCATTTGCATGTGCAAAAGGCTAGAATATACTCTCAAAATATTATAACTTGAATCTTTATTCTCAAAACATTTTGACTTTATTCTCGAAATATTTCGACTTCATTCTCGTAATATTTCGACTTTATTCTCGAAATATTACGACTTTAATCTCGTAATCTTAGATTTTTTGTAATTTTTTTAACGTGACACTAAAACGCCGTCGTACACAAGAGACAATAATTTTTTTTATTCATTATTATTATTACTATTACTATTATTTATTTATTTATTTTGGTCTATTCGATTTTTAAAAAGTATCATTACATTTGTCACTTCTGTCCCCCTCGCTTCTGAAATGATGGCTACGCCCCTGGTGTGACAAAATGTTAGCCTATACATAATGAAATAAAAATTTTGGCTTACTTAAATTTCTACATATGCCATGTCAAGCCATAGCATCATTAAACTAGCATCTAACAATGCACAAAAGTGTT
>NW_015558346.1:0-1608 GCF_001515605.1 Sinocyclocheilus anshuiensis | reverse complement strand
ACTTACCATTGACAGAAATAGTCAGCTCTAATGCCTTTTCTTTTGCATTGATTATCCATTTGTCAAAGAACTAATATTTGGAATATTAATGTCATATTTACACAAGAACCTACAGTGCTGGTTGTCAGAATGAGTTATTAGTGAAGTGTAGCTACAGCCACAGTCTCATATATATTTCACACAACAGCAGAACTGTAGAAAAAAATCAATTCTACAGTGATTTGAACATATGCTGTTAATTATATATAGCTTCTGAAGTTGAGTCAGCGAAATAACCTGTTCTATTCCATTTCCTTCCTCCACAGCTTCCAGAATTGAATTCCAGGTGAGTAGCAATTAAAAAGCTATTATTATTATTATTATTTACCACCCTGTAGATAGCTGATAATATTCCTTGTATGACTCTTTAATAGTCTGTACCACTAAAATTTCACAGTTCTTGGTACCAGTTTCGGTACCATAGTACAAATTACTGGAACTATTTAACTATTTTATTCAACTATTTGAAAATTAAAAAATAATAAGGGTGTAATTTATTAATGATAAAAATAATCATTTTTCTCTACAAAATTTTTAATGTCTTTATTATTAAAACCTCTATGCCTCTATGACTCCAGATCGCCTCTGCAAGAGCTGAATATCACCCTGAATACATTCAGAAGCAAACACATTGCTCCTCTTCAATACACTATGTGGCGAAAAATGTTTCAACATTTGAGTCCAGGTAATTTGTCAATAACACTTTGCCACGATACTTTATCCACTAAACACTATATGTTTAATTAGTGGTCACTACATGATCTTTAATATTTGTATTTGTACTATTTGTTTTAAAAAAGCAAAGCCAATATAGGAGGTATTGAAGTTGAGAAATAGCTCAAGGTATTAATTTTCCTCTGTAACAGATGGTGTTATTGCCATAGTGACAGTACGAATAGCCCCCCTAGGGCAACAAAGGATTCAGTGATTTGTCGAATGGCGCAGTGGGCTCATGTTACGCCTGTTTCACACATACTCCGTCTGCAGTGCATGTGCGTTGCGGTTTTTTTACGCACCTATGTTAACGGATTAGAGCTTTCACACTGCACGCGGTCGCGGTCCGTCAGTGCATTCCAGGAGCGGCGCGTCTGCAGCAGTGCAGCGATCGTTTACGCACCGAGTCTATTTTTGCTGTGCTGCACGCGCTGAATTAAAGTGACAGCGCTTTGTTCGCGGTAAAAATGAACATGGATTGAGACCGAAATGTAGTAATTTCACAATAAATAGATATAATTAAAGTCTACTGTGTTTCATGGGCTTTTTGGCTAGGTTTAAAACAAATAAAAGTGCACTTTTAGATAAACAAGGCAACATATGCACTTGTGTCTTGTGGAGGTAGAAAAACAAAGTTCTTTAAGACCCGCTGGACTGTTTGTAATAAAGATTTAAATGTAAAAGGCACGAGAGCCGACTGTTTCTGTCAGTGGTAAGTTTTAATTTAAAATATTTGTGATAACCTAACAAGAAAGCTATATGCGGTGTTCAAATGTGTTTCCACTTGCGTGAGCAACTTAATATACAAATTTTAGACACTTTTCACACACACTGCTTTGTGTACATAATCCCACA
>NW_015558345.1:0-857 GCF_001515605.1 Sinocyclocheilus anshuiensis | reverse complement strand
GCACGCAGCGGCCATTGTAAGTAGTGATGATGGGACGACTGATACCGAGGCTCTGATGCTCAGACGCAGTTTTCAGAGCACTATTGTATCACACACTGTGCCCCGATGCTTGTATCGAAATGACAATACCAGGTGATTGATGACGCCGTATTAAATAATAGCGATATCTATGGACTTTTAAGATAATCAGTTAAACTAGCTAGCTGTTTTTATTGCTGACGTTTTATTCAATTTTTATATCTAAATGTGAAAATAATAATAAACAAAAAAAACTTTTAGATATCAGTCTGCATATGTGATGGCCACTGGTTATGATCATCATTGGTATCTACTCTGAAGGCATCTTGAGTAAAACTGCTTCATATTTAACTAAGCATATGCAAAACGCTTGAACCGGAAGCGACGAGACCCGGTTAACAGAATAGGAAGTCTGTTGCGCATAACCCCTATTGCATTTTATCATGTTTTAGCTGGGGTCTCGGAGACCCCGAACAGCTCACCCAAAATATTTTTGCTACTACACAAACAATTATTAATTATAATCACACACTTGTATATTTTACATTATTGATCAATATGTGAATCCGTTGACCGGACTACGCATGACAAGAGTTGGCACAGATTAAAAACTTTTTCAAACCATCCTCTGGGTTAAGGCTAGATGGCGTACAGCAAAAACTACTGGGCATGCGCACATCAATATAGCGTAATTTTTCTCACACTGTACAACAATAATTACTATTTTTACATTATTATAAGGGGTAGGTGTAGACGTTAATATAACACGTTAATGGCAACAACCCATCATCTGCTCCGAGAAGGGTGTTCCTGCACAACCGGAGGCTGCAGTTTCAGGA
>NW_015558344.1:0-582 GCF_001515605.1 Sinocyclocheilus anshuiensis | reverse complement strand
GTCCATCTCCACACACAGTGCATGAAACCACCGGTTACAGCTGTCACACCGAATCTGTAAAAATAACAAATACAACACCTTTATTAAAAAAAAAAAAAACGAATCTGTAAAAATAACAAATACAACACCTTTATTAAAAAAAACCCCACCAAACTTTCATTCAAACCGATTGTATAGACAAAATCGATATATTTTTAACATGATGTCCAAACTTGAACATTATTTCACCAAAAATGCTACTGTCATGGTTACAAGTTGTCTTTTATTATTTACAGTAGTTGGCAATCTGTAATAGTTGATAATATGAACTTGACAGCTACCAAAGACCAAGTGCAAGGAAAAGAGCTATATCCTTGGTGTGTAGCAGATATCTATTTTCTATTAAAGCCACTAAATGCAAGCACTTTAATCCAGTAACCAGCACAAAATAAAGCAATTAAAAATAACACCTTACCCAGCCAGTAATGGAAGGCTCCGGACTTGGTGGTTCAACATGGAACAATTGTTCTCTGCGTCAAACACTAATGAAAAACCAATTTGACATTTTATACTTTATGACAATACAAATACAAATGTAAAAAA
>NW_015558343.1:0-469 GCF_001515605.1 Sinocyclocheilus anshuiensis | reverse complement strand
AGCGAGTTTGTCTTTATTGTTGCTGTTTTCATTAAAAATAAATAAGTTAATAAAACAATGAACCACAAACTAAGCATTTGTTATAAAAGAGGGAAAATACCTTATTTATTTGGGTTACAACGCAAGTAGGCTATAGCCTATCCGTCTTATTCATTTTGTTAATAAAAGTTAGATGTTTAATATAGGCCTATGCGAATTTGCCATTGTACTATTTTATGGCTGATGTGTTTTATTAATAGGATAATGAACCACAAACTACAATCGTTTTACACTTAAAGAAAGGGGAAATCCAAAGACTGTTTATTTGTGTTACAATGCGGGTAAAACATATTTTCCTTATTCATATTGTTAATAAAAGTTCAAAGTTTAATATAAGTTAATTTGTCATCGTACTGTTTTATTGTATAGCCTTTTTTAATAATAATAATTACATTTACATTTAGACATTTAGCAGACACTTTTATCCAAA
>NW_015558342.1:317-966 GCF_001515605.1 Sinocyclocheilus anshuiensis | reverse complement strand
GTGTATTTCCTGTTTTTTTTTCTGTTATTACTGTGTTATTCCTGTATTATTACTGTTATTACTGTGTTATTACTGTGTTATTCCTGTGTTATTACTGTGTATTTCCTGTTTTTTTTTCTGTTATTACTGTGTTATTCCTGTATTATTACTGTTATTACTGTGTTATTACTGTGTTATTCCTGTGTTATTACTGTGTATTTCCTGTTTTTTTTTCTGTTATTACTGTGTTATTCCTGTATTATTACTGTTATTACTGTGTTATTACTGTGTTATTCCTGTGTTATTACTGTGTATTTCCTGTTTTTTTTTCTGTTATTACTGTGTTATTCCTGTATTATTACTGTTATTACTGTGTTATTACTGTGTTATTCCTGTGTTATTACTGTGTATTTCCTGTTTTTTTTTCTGTTATTACTGTGTTATTCCTGTATTATTACTGTTATTACTGTGTTATTACTGTGTTATTCCTGTGTTATTACTGTGTTATTCCTGTGTTGTAACTGTGTTATTTCTGTTATTACTGCGTTATTACTGTGTTATTATTGTGTATTTCCTGTGTTATTTCTGTTATTGCTGTGTTATTCCTGTTATTTCTGCTATTACTGAGTTATTCCTGTTATTTCTGTGTTATTACTGTGTTATTACTCTG
>NW_015558342.1:0-148 GCF_001515605.1 Sinocyclocheilus anshuiensis | reverse complement strand
GAGTTATTCCTGTGTTATTCCTGTGTTATTACTGAGTTATTACTGTGTTATTACTGTGTTGATTACTGTGTTATTAATGTGTTATTCCTGTTTTGTTACTGTCTTATCACTGCGTTATTACTGTGTTATTTCTGTGTTATTACTGAAT
>NW_015558341.1:0-896 GCF_001515605.1 Sinocyclocheilus anshuiensis | reverse complement strand
CTGTTTTGTTTGGCTTACAAATAATTTTCTATTATGGTCTTTGCTAAGTCCTTTATGGGTTTATACTTCGTTTCTCTTGTGTTATTAATATATTTACTTATTATTAAGGCTAGACCCGGTTTAATTGTGTAGCTGTGCAGATTTTTATGTTCTTTTTACTATTTTGAATTTCTGTACAGCACTTTGGTCAGCCGTGTGGCTGTTTTATACGTGCTATATAAATAAACTGAAACTTGAAACTTGAAACATGCTGATAAGACGTTTCACTGAAAAGAACCTGAACACAAAGGCTTGATTATGAACAGAGCTTTAAAAAATACATGCAGGGGATATGAAAGCAATGTTTAAACAATGAAAGCTAGCCTTGTGCAGATCTACAATCTTGTCTCTGACATCCTTTGACAGCTCTTTAGTCTAGCCCATGGTGGTGGGAGAGGTTGGAATGGAAGATACAGATTATGTGGACAGGTGTCTTATACACCTAACGAGATGACATTAGGAGTAACTTCTTAAAGTGACAGGACTAATCTGTGTTCCACATGGGCACATAACCAATCTGTGGGAGCCAGAATTCTTGCTGGTTGGTTGGGGATCAAATACTTATTTCACTCACTGAAATGCAAATCAATCTCTAACCTTTATATAATGTGTTTTTTTCTGGATTTGTTGGTTGGTATTCTGTCTCTATACGTTAAAATAAACCTACCATAAAAATTACAGACCCTTCATTTCTTTGTAAGTTACAAAATCAGCAGGGGATCAAATAAATATTTTCCCCACTGTGTATATATATATATATGAAATCAGAAATACGTCAATTTTATTTTTTCCTGTAAATTGTTCCGCCCTTCAGTCTCTGCTGACATTCAAGCGTCATGAAAAACTACAAAAGGTCA
>NW_015558340.1:0-930 GCF_001515605.1 Sinocyclocheilus anshuiensis | reverse complement strand
AAATTGCTTTTTAGTTTTTCAGGTAGGTCTAACAGTAGGGTTAAGCATTTTTTTTTTGTAACCAATTATCCAAATAATGTTTAGTCCTAGAAAGCTATTATTATCAGAACACGCGAGCATAACATAGCGCTTAGCAGATCAATGAATGAGAGGGCTGCGTTACCAGAGTTGCCCATATACCACACCATGTTACAACACAGTAGGGCTATTGCAGACAGAAACAATACTGTACTACATCGATGTTTCCTGTTATTACAGACAGAAACAATACTGTACTACATCGATGTTTCCTGTCGGCTCAATTTTTGAGTGGACTTTTCTGTTCAGATGAGCATGAACGATATACGAGTGGAGCGACTGAGCGGAACGCACACGCATAGAGCGGATAATACGCAGAGCGTCATACCATGTGAAAGAGAAACCTGAGCAGTGAACTAATTTTCGGCAGCCGAAACTTCGGTGTATCTCTAATTATTGGCGACATCAGAAATGGATATTATATAATAGATGCTTTTTTGAACATTTTAGCAATTTAAAAAATATTAAAAAAGGATTTTTTACACGGCACCCCTGCTCTCGACAGACGCGGCACCCCGGTTGGGAAACACTGAACTAGATCATTTGTATGAGAAAATAGTTTGTTTTTAGTCTACATCTCCACAGGTTTGTTTACAGTATGCAGTGATTCTGAAAGTAAAATTTACCCTAACTATTTTGTAAAAGCATATTATAGATCTTATTGTGAACAATTCATCCATGCATTAATTTCTCCAATCATTTAGTCCACTTATCAGACTCCACATTTTCACACTTAAGTAAAAGAACCAAACTTAGACCCCTTAAAAATGATTTATATTAAAAAAAGTTCCTCATGCATTTATAGTAAAAGTGGACATACATATATATATATATATATATATATATATATAT
>NW_015558339.1:0-1313 GCF_001515605.1 Sinocyclocheilus anshuiensis | reverse complement strand
AATTCTGATTTTTCTGTGCAATTCTGATGTTATATCTCGCAATTCAAATTTTTCTGTGCAATTCTGATTTTATGTCTTGCAATTCTGATTTTTCTGTGCAATTCTGGTTTTACATCTTGCCATTCTGATTTAATATCTTGCAATTCTCATTATTCTGTTAAATTCTTATTTTATATCTCGCCATTCTGATTTTTCTGTGCAATTCTTATTTTATATCTTGCAATTCAGATTTTTCTGTGCAATTCTGATTTTATAACTTGCGATTCTGATTTAATATCTTGCCATTCTGATTTTTTTTTGTGCAATTCTGATTTTTCTGTGCAATTCTGATTTTATATATCGCAATTCTGATTTTATATCCTGCAATTCTGATTTTTCTGTACAATTCTTAGTTTATATCTCGCAATTCAAATTTTTTATCTTGCAATTCAGATTTTTCTGTGCAATTCTTATTTTATATATCGCAATTCTAAATTTACATCTTGCAATTCTAATTTTTCGGTTAAATTCTGATTTTATATCTCGCAATTCTAATTTTATATCTTGCAATTCTGATTTTATTTTGTGCAATTCTGATTTTTCTGTGCAATTCTGATTTTATATATCGCAATTCTGATTTTATATCCTGCAATTCTGATTTTTCTGTACATTTCTTATTTTATATCTTGCAATTCTGATTTTATATCCTGCAATTCAGATTTTTCTGTACAATTCTTAGTTTATATCTCGCAATTCTTTTTCTGTGCAATTCTCATTTTATATCTCGCAATTCTTATTTTACATATTGCCATTCTGATTTTTCTGTGCAATTCTGATTTTATATCTCGCAATTCTAATTGTATATCTTGCAATTCTAATTTTATATCTTGCAATTCTGATTTTTCATCTCGCAATTCTATTTTTATATCTTGCAATTCAGATTTTCCTGTGCAATTCTAATTTTATATCTTGCCATTCTGATTTTTTTATAAAATTCTTATTTTATATCTTGCAATTCTTATTTTATATCTCGCAATTCTGATTTTATATCTCGCAATTCTAATTGTATATCTTGCAATTCTAATTTTATATCTTGCAATTCTGATTATTCTGTTCAATTCTGATTTTATATCTCGCAATTCTAATTGTATATCTTGCAATTCTAATTTTATATCTTGCAATTCTGATTATTCTGTTCAATTCTGATTTTATATCTCGCAATTCTAATTTTATATCTTACAATTCTGATTTTATATCTCGCAATTCAAATTTTATATCTTGCAATTCTTATTTTTCTGTGCAATTCTGATTATATATCTTGCCATTCTGATTTT
>NW_015558338.1:0-490 GCF_001515605.1 Sinocyclocheilus anshuiensis | reverse complement strand
TGCTCTCGACAGACGGCACCCCGGTTGGGAAACACTGGTTTAGGAAACGAAGCAACCGAAAACCATATAGGTCTTAGATGTAATGTTAATTCTGTATATCAGCGTCGCGAAAAATAGCATTATAATCTCCTTTGGTAGAGAAAGCTGCTTACATGTGGCTACACGGGGAAACGAGTATTATATTATAATGTCATGTAGTTAAATTGTTTAATTCATTTAAATGGTTATTTTTTTTTTTTTTATTCCTAGAAATTAAGCCTTGTGCAACATAAAGGGCATATATTTATGTCTATCTGAGTTAGTTTGGGCTCAAAACATAAAAGCTGCAAAGAGTTTAATTGGCAAAACACCCGAATGTCTAATGAATGTCAAACGTCAAACTAACTTTACCGCCGTGAAACGAGTAAGTTAACAGCGAAGATGCTGAATTAAACGTAAATGCAGCTTTTGAGTCTTAATCAGCTTTTCCGCAAATACATACTGGCCCTGA
>NW_015558337.1:0-578 GCF_001515605.1 Sinocyclocheilus anshuiensis | reverse complement strand
GAATTGGGTGGAGACAGCAGAGGAAAATGTTGAATACAATCCAACACTGTCTACATACCGAATGTGTTTTCACGGGCCTGCTGTTAAAGCTGTACGCGCAGTCTGTGTGATTGATGATGCAATGATTTGCAACTTTACAGGTCTTCTTTATGCACCAAGAGCTTGTGACAGTGGATAGACCCCATGCAGAAGCTGCTGAGCCGACACTCACTGAAGAAGGCCATGGAGAACTACCAGATCAGATTCCAGAGGAAATGGCAGATCCTGGTTTAGAAGGGGGAGATCCTGGTGCAGATAATACTGCCAGAGAGGTAGTACAGCCTGTCCTTTACCGCCCTAAAAGAAATAGAAGACCCATAGTCCGATTGAGCTATGACTGTTTGGGCCAGCCCACCAACCGACCTTTAACCCTGGTTCATAGAGGAATGGTCATAAATGTTGAGGGTGGGAGAGAATCAGAAAAGAAACCCTGTAGCACAGTGTGGTATCACCCTGTTGCACAATGTACTCATTGTGCTCAAGTAAACTATTACTCTTACCTGTTTCTGATGCAGAAAAGCTAGTTCATGCATTCATGA
>NW_015558336.1:547-1390 GCF_001515605.1 Sinocyclocheilus anshuiensis | reverse complement strand
TAGGGCTGCACGATTCTTGCTAAAATGTGAATCACGATTTTTCTCCATGGCAATTGAGATCACGATTCTCATTTTTTCAACCAAAATTTATTGCACTCAAGTACAAAAACAAAACAAAACACAGGACTAGAGCTGCACGATTCTGGATAAATTGAGAATCACGTTTTTTTTGTCTCAAATAAAGATCACGATTCTCCCACGATTCTGAACTAAACAAAATAATATGTGGCAAAATATGATTGCTGCAGTCTATTTAAAAGTGTTTAATTAATTTGAATGAAATATTAACCATTTTAATATACACTACCAGTCAAAAGATTTTGAACAGTAAGATTTTTTGTTTTTTAAAGAATTCTCTTCTGTTCACCAAGCCTGCATTTATTTGATACAAAATACAGCAAAAGCAGTAATACTGTGAAATATTTTTACTATTTAAAATAACTGCTTTCTATTTGAATATATTTTAAAATGTAATTTATTCCTGTGATCAAAGCTGAATTTTCAGCATCATTACTCCAGTCTTCAGAGTCACATGATCCTTCAGAAATCATTCTAATATGCTGACATGCTGTTCAAGAAACATTTTATTATTATTATGATCAATATTTAAAACACTTGAGTACATTTTTTTTCAGGATTCTTTCATGAATAGAAAGATCAGCATTCATCTGAAATAAAACACTTTTGTAACATTATACCCTCTACCATTCAAAAGCTTGGAGTCAGTTTTTTTTTTTTTTTGAGGGGAGGGGGGCGTTATATAAATTAATACTTTTATTTAGAAAGGATCCTTTAAATTTATCAAAAGTGATGATAAAGACATTTATAATGTTACAAAAGATT
>NW_015558336.1:0-263 GCF_001515605.1 Sinocyclocheilus anshuiensis | reverse complement strand
ACATTAAAAATCTTACGGTTCAAAAACTTTTGACTGGTAGTGTATATGTATTTAAAATATAATATATTTAATACTTCAATTTAATATTAAAATTATGAAAAAGTTGTTTGAATCAATGATTCAACGACTCACTCATAAACCTACTGGATGAATCAGTGGTTTTGAACGATTCTCTTGAATAAATGACTCATTCAACTATACATTTAAGTCACTTTCGCCGCCACCTAGTGGCGAAACAATGCAATCGACACAAACGTTATGTG
>NW_015558335.1:574-864 GCF_001515605.1 Sinocyclocheilus anshuiensis | reverse complement strand
CGCTGATTGTGATGACAACCAGGTGGAGATGAGAGCTAGAATGAGAATGATCATGGGCGTGCCTGAGTGTGTGTGCATGATAGAATATGTATGTGTGTGTGAAATCCCATGTGTGTGAGAGAGAAACAGCGACGCAAACCCAGCTCATGACAATTTTAACTTTAAAGGGGTCATATGGTGCGATTTCAATTTTTCCTTTCTCTTTGGAGTGTTTACAAGCTCTTGGTGCATAAAGAAGATCTGTAAAGTTGCAAAGACTAAAGTCTCAAATCCAAAGAGATATTCTTTAT
>NW_015558335.1:0-216 GCF_001515605.1 Sinocyclocheilus anshuiensis | reverse complement strand
ACCGTGGACGAAGCGGAGTCCAGCCCGGGGTAGTCACATGTGGTTGCCGCAAGCCCACCGGACGCTCCTTCGTCGAATCCGCCGGCCGTGCCGTTCTCAAGCCCACCGGCCTCCGCTCACTCAAGGCCGCCGGCCGTTCCTCACTCTAGCCGCCGGCCTCCGCTCACTCAGGCCCGCCGTGTGTGATGCTGTGTTTCGTTGTGAAAGCGAAACTAC
>NW_015558334.1:0-575 GCF_001515605.1 Sinocyclocheilus anshuiensis | reverse complement strand
AAAGGAAACTGAACTACTATAGTATTAATTAAAAATAAACTGACTAACAATCAATCTCTTGCTCTCCTTATGTTTCTATATGCGCGTTAACACAATTCAGCAGCAAATGAAGACTGAAGCCAGGACATTACACTGCTTACATTACTCACTTATATTACATTACTCACTTACATTACACTGCTTACTTACATTACTCACTTATATCACGCTGCTCCCTTACATTACACTGCTTACATTACTCACTTATATTACATTACTCACTTACATTACACTGCTTACTTACATTACTCACTTATATCACGCTGCTCCCTTACATTACACTGCTTACATTACTCACTTATATTACATTACTCACTTACATTACACTGCTTACTTACATTACTCACTTATATCACGCTGCTCCCTTTCCTTACATTGCTTACATTACTCACTTATATTACATTACTCACTTACATTACACTGCTTACTTACATTACTCACTTATATCACGCTGCTCCCTTACATTACACTGCTTACATTACTCACTTATATTACATTACTCACTTATATTACATTACTCACTTACATTACACTGC
>NW_015558333.1:669-800 GCF_001515605.1 Sinocyclocheilus anshuiensis | reverse complement strand
TAAACGCGGAGCCAGGCGTGAGTCGACACAGGTTGCGCGCGTGCGCCAAACCTCGTCCATACTGCCAGATGCGCTCGTGGAGACTTGCGGTGCGGAGCCGGGTGCGAGTATAAACGAGCATTACGAGACAG
>NW_015558333.1:0-156 GCF_001515605.1 Sinocyclocheilus anshuiensis | reverse complement strand
TTTTTAATGGTGGGTGTTTACGCAGTTGGCTAGAGCAGTGCTGATTGGGGAGAACGGAGGTGCATTCACTCTTGCCCAGGGCAAGTAAGACTGCCAGCCTTGAGTTTCAGTCATGCATACAGGTGCATCTCAATAAATTAGAATGTCGTGGAAAAG
>NW_015558332.1:0-569 GCF_001515605.1 Sinocyclocheilus anshuiensis | reverse complement strand
AGTTTGGGAACCACTGGTTTAGATGATTTAACAAGTTTATACTTGTACTATAATTCTTCCTCTCCTATAGTAGAGCATGAGTCGAATTGTTCCTCAGGGGATCTATAATGCACTATCTGATGCGATACTGTAGCTGACGGCTGCATGGTTACAATTGTATCTCTAATAGTATCGATCTTGGAAGCAAAGTAGTTCATAAAGTCATTACTGCTGTGCTGTTGGGAAATGTCAAGACCTGTTGATGCTTTATTTTTCGTTAATGTAGCCACTGTATTGAATAAATACCAGGGTTTATGTTTGTTTTCTTCTAAAAGAGACGAAAAATAATCAGATCTAGCAGTTTTAATGCTTTTCTGTAGGAAAGGGTACTTTCCCACCAAGCAATACGAAATACCTCTAGTTTTGTTTTCGATCGTCGTTTAAATTAACGATCAATTAATCGATTAATCGTTAACCTTAATGCTGTAAAATGCGTCTGTGCAGCCCGGCATGACAGGATGTGCAAAAGTTACTCAAAAGTTACTCCGCTTTCTCACCCGATTTAAAGGGGATTTAGTCTGAATAAAATG
>NW_015558331.1:795-1237 GCF_001515605.1 Sinocyclocheilus anshuiensis | reverse complement strand
CTTCCTGGATCATGCGGCCAGTTCACAGGCTTCTGCGGGAGCCTTCTTGATGATCAGGCCCCCGGCACGGCACTGCAAAATTTCCTGGACGTCCGGGCTGGGCTTATGCTTTCAGGCTTCCCTGTCTCGTACGCCGTATCTAGGTCGCCCTGAGGGGCTTCCTGGTCACCAGGATATACCCTCTTGCTGAGGCATCGAGCGGAAAGTATAGGTGGCATTTGCGAGAACCTTCTTGTGTATGCTGTCTCAGGCAGTGCTCCCCTCACCTTAGAGGGTCGTAGGGGAGGGCCTTTCTTAAATGAATGAGTTCTCTGTTTTTCCCAGAGCACCTGGAACCAGCAGCATCAGGTGAACATAGGCCCTTCACTTCGCCTCTCTGATGCGCTGAGTTTTTTGGCTAGCTTGCAGTACGCTTACCCTCTGATTTCTAACGATCATGCTG
>NW_015558331.1:310-662 GCF_001515605.1 Sinocyclocheilus anshuiensis | reverse complement strand
AACATTTTTGAAGAATCGCTTCCCTCACCATTGAGGGTTATTGTGAGCATGGTGCTTTCTTTCGAGTGTTTGAATTCTCTCCCTTCTGAGGAGTTGGATCCCTCGCTCCGTGGGCTGTTCTCGTGGTAGTGTTGAGCAGTGCTCCCCCTTTATCAAAGGGTTACATATGAGCACGCTACTCTTTTCTGAATTTGGAGTTCTCCTCTCACGTGAGAGTTGAGTTCTTTGTTTTCCCAGAGCACCTGGCACCAGCAGCGTCAGGCGAACTAGGCCCTTTCTCCACTTCTCTGATGCGCTGAGTTTTTTGGCTAGCTTGCAGTACGCTTACCCTTCTGATTTCTAACGATCGTGC
>NW_015558331.1:0-104 GCF_001515605.1 Sinocyclocheilus anshuiensis | reverse complement strand
TCCAGCATTGGAACATGCTGTAGGTCGAGCCCCCTCTCGATTGAGAGCTGGTTGTTTGATCCCTCAGCTAGAGATTTACTGCTAGCCACTCCAGCATTATACCT
>NW_015558330.1:266-1273 GCF_001515605.1 Sinocyclocheilus anshuiensis | reverse complement strand
GGGCACCACGTTGGTGACCACTGCTCTAGGGCTTTATCAGACATTATTGCTTTTCAAATTTTTCCGTTTTGATCTCTCACTCCCTCTTCTGGTCACATCTGCTCATTACACGTCCTGTCTATCCGCCCTTCTCCCTCTGGCTAGAAGCGATGTAATATTGTCCTAAGCTTTTGGAACTTAATGATGCGTATGCGGGCCGCTCTGTGAAATGGCCCTGAACAATTGCCAGTGGAATCGGTTTGCTTTAGGCTAATTTTCCCCACAGGAGACGGTGGTGTTAGACCGACTGTTCTCTCTACAGCCCCTGAACAGCCTTCTCATTAGCCAGGCCTGCTGTGGCCCATCACAGCCCACTGGATCGACTATCATAATCTCCAAAGGAGTCGTGTTTAAACTAGTGGTCGCCAATATGGTTTTTTTGACAGCTGATACCGGTGCCGATATCTTGGAAAGCAGGGTGGCTGATGGCCGATATAATTTCATTTATTTTAATTCATATTTAAGAAATTTGAAATCATTAAAAAAAAAAAATAAAAAATAAACGTGTAAAATAAACATACTTATACTCTAGAACAGTGTTTCCCAACCTTTTTTAGTCGCGGCACCCTTTGGAAATTTTAACAAACTTGTGGCACCCTACAAAATAAATTGTCACAATATTTGAATTTCTAACTTCGATATGATAATTTGAAAAGTATAGATATTCGGTACAACAGGGAAGAACTGCAGAATATAATGTCATACAGATATTTTGAATATTATAAAAAAATTTTGTCCATCAATGGTGGCAATCAGTAGGCTAATTTCTATTGAAGAGACCAATTTATATGACAGATTTTAATGTAATGTAATGATTTTATACATATGTAAACATTATTTAATTACCATTATAACTAGCTATCTCACAAATTTTTGCTCACTCAGTGTTTTTTTAATTTTACAGTGGGGTAATTTTGGTGTAGTAGCACGAGATAGCTTGATTTCAAACTTTGAATTGAATAAAAAAT
>NW_015558330.1:0-171 GCF_001515605.1 Sinocyclocheilus anshuiensis | reverse complement strand
AATAAGTACAAATAAAGAAATGAATAATGATAGCACAAATAAAAAATAACGACAGGCCTTCGAATTAAATAAATTGCTGCTTCATTTTTCAGGTAGGTCTAACAGTAGGCTTAAGATATTTAAAAATTATTTTTTTTACCAATTATCCAAATAATGTTTAGTCCTAGAAAG
>NW_015558329.1:0-457 GCF_001515605.1 Sinocyclocheilus anshuiensis | reverse complement strand
TTATTGAGATGCACCTGTATATATATATATATATATAAATATATAAGTGATCACATCAGCAGTGAGAGCAATATCACACGAGTGCTGATTTTGTCCCTAATATCACAAGTTAAATGTGATTTTATACAACAGTTCAGTAAATAAGAAGTTGATATTGTGTTACATTTTAAACACAATATTATGCTTTTGCTCAATTTTGCAGAGAACAAATTACCTTTAAAGCCATAGCAGAATTGTTGCACATCTCCGAGCAACAGAGCGGCGCTTAGTTTCTGAATGAATCCACGTTTTGAACAAATCATGTGAACCAATGATTCAAAGGCCCATAGATAAAGAGAGGTATTTAATGAATTCCTGAATGAATCAGCCGTTTGAACGAATCGAATGAATGGACTAAAAAACACATTTACCGCCACCTGCTGGCAGATTTAGTTTCGTATTTAGAGTATGATTTCAT
>NW_015558328.1:0-1027 GCF_001515605.1 Sinocyclocheilus anshuiensis | reverse complement strand
GAGTCATTCATGACAGACAGGTAAAAGTTTGCCGTCTGTGCATTCAACCTGGACACATAGTGAGAGACTGTCCGAACGTTAAATGATTTAAGTGTGGCAAGCAGGGACACTATGTGCGGGAATGCAATGAGGGAAACTGCAGCGTGTGCAGGATGAGAACTGCATTTTGCGTATGCAAAATTTCAGAAGAGAGGAAGGAGGAAGATAGCGTGGGAAGCTCCGTTCTGTATGAAGAGTCGGAGGGGATTTTAACAGCGGAGGAAGAGGAGAGAGAGGACGCATGGAGTGAAAGAGATTTAACAGCAGGACAACGGACTGTTGAGAAAGAGAGCAGCAGAGCTGATGTTGACTCCAACCGAGAGGAGATGGAAAGTTTAAAGGATGGCAATGGGGAGATCTTGAGGGAAAAGATGACCGAAGGGAAAGATGGAGGGACAACCAAAAGTGGTGGTAACAGTGAAGGGGATGATTGTAAAAAAAACCAAGGAACAAAGCTCCAAGAAGAGCAAAGTTTAAAGAAGAAGGAAAGCGGAAGAGAAGAGGTGACGGAGGTTTTAGAGACTCCACTGATAAATTTGGAAGAGGAATTGGACACAAGTGAAGGAAGTATCAAGTTGCTGAAAATGAAAATTAAAGGAGGCGAAGAATGCTTTGCAAAAAAGTAAGAACTTGAGATCTTTTAATGTGTTGTCTCCTTATATTTGTATTATATGCAATGTGTGACATAGTAAGCATTGCCTGCTTGAACTGTAATGGTCTCAGAGAAATTAATAAGTTTGAGCAGGTGATTGGAAAGCTTAAAACAGATGTAATTTGTTTACAAGAGACACATTGGTCTGAGGACATAATGGTTAATATAAAAAAAATCTGGGAAGATGATATTTATGTAAATCATGGAAATCAGAGGGCTTGTGGTGTGGCGATTCTGATAAAAAAAGGAGGAATATATCATTTAAAGCAAATATATAATGATGGTAAAGGAAGACTGTTAGGAATAGATTTTATGTTCTACAATGACCTATTTAGA
>NW_015558327.1:0-490 GCF_001515605.1 Sinocyclocheilus anshuiensis | reverse complement strand
GTGTTTAATTAGAGTTGAATCTAAACTCTGCAGGGCTGTGGCCCTTCAGGAATTGAGTTTGACACTCCTGCTCTAAACTATAGGGAGCCCTTTTACATTACTATAAGATTACAATTAACAACAGAGCCCAAACTTAAATTTAATTACTATTTATTTTTAAATATAATAATCAGCACTCAACTTAAAAACAATTGTATGCAAACATGTAAATTGCACATAATGCAATTTTTAAATTAACTTCTAAATTATAAAATGTATATTTGTTGTTGAAATGTATTCATTTACTATATAACTTATATCATAATATAACTTATTTCATAACAGATTTATTTAAAAATACACAAAATAATAATTAAGACATCACTAACAGGTAAAGTAAAATATAATGAGTATATTGTGTAATATTTAGTGAAATGCTCTTCTCTAGACTTCATTGCGAACTAAAGAGCTGTGGACACTGATGACTTGCCTGAGGTAAATTAAATGCTAT
>NW_015558326.1:0-1435 GCF_001515605.1 Sinocyclocheilus anshuiensis | reverse complement strand
CTGACCCGCCGTACTCTCTAAATCACTCTGCCGACCAGCCCATTTTCCTTGTTCTATACTGACAGCGAATCTAGGAGCAACTACCCCTCTGACTCGTCTCCGCGTCAAACACATTTACCCACTTGCGCAAACAGAGAGAAGCTTGGGGTGATTCCTTTCTCCTCTCATTCATTATTTAGTCCAATTTTAATGTGAAATTGCTAAATTATTCACATTGTTACAAGAGCGTGCCCATCATGGGCAATCTGTGAATGTTATTGCCTTTGATAAACTGTCAAAACAAAAGAGTTCCGCGCGGCATAAATAATAATGCTGACGATAACACCATGGCCAAGAGCGCTTGTTGTTTTGCAGTGCCGAAGTGCGCCCGCGTACAGCAGTGTCTCCCTGTTGTCTCTTTTGCGCGTCTCTGAACATTCAGGGGGACTGAAGCCATGCTAATTTCATGCTAATTCCAGTAATATATGATAATTATCCACATTAATGATGCAGGTTCGTTAGGCATGATCTTCCTGCGCTGCCCTACAGGAAGTCTACAAAAGCCTGCTTTCACCCCCAACTTATGAAGTTATTGTGTGGTTGAAATGTCGAATTTATTGCTATTAGGACACACCGTCAGAGACTTAGTTGTGAGAATTAATGTATGCGTGAAGATGTTTTCATCACTGTTGTTGCTGTTCATTTTGCTGATGATTTACTTTCAGGACTGCTTTATGAAATCATGCATATTTTTCCTATTAATTATTGTTCATTGTGTTAAGCGTGCTGGACTGGGGTTGCAATAATCATAAACTGCATTTTATAGTGAGGTTAATTGCCAACCTAATTACAGCTTTTCTTGGCAAACCAAATGGCTTTGCACAACACTGCTTGCACATGGTGGATCCAAAAGTCAGTTGCTGTGTTTGATTGTTTTTGTTTTTGTTTTGTTTTTTTTGTTTTTTTTAATGAGAAATAAAATAATTATTACACAGCTTACACACTCCATAAACTGCATTTTATAGTGAGGTTAATTGCCAACCTAATTACAGCTTTTCTTGGCAAACCAAATGGCTTTGCACAACACTGCTTGCACATGGTGGATCCAAAAGTCAGTTGCTGTGTTTGATTGTTTTTGTTTTGTTTTTTTTGTTTTTTTTAATGAGAAATAAAATAATTATTGCACAGCTTACACACTCTGGATCCAAAAGTAATTTTATTTATTTAGAGGAATAAAAATATAAATATTAGACAAAAAAAACTAAAACTTGCAAGTCAAAATTGTCTGTAAATCTCTCTTTATGCTATATTATCACTAAATCTTGGATTCAGTCTTTTTGTAACTTGTTTTCTTTATAACAAGAAATTTATTAGCAAGTTAGATAGATAGATAGATAGATAGATAGATAGATCCCTTTCATGGGAACTTCGAACTGTGTCCTCTAGGGGTCGCTAT
>NW_015558325.1:0-451 GCF_001515605.1 Sinocyclocheilus anshuiensis | reverse complement strand
CACTCAGATGCCTGTTTCATGTCTATTAGATGTGCTCATCTGCAATACTAATCAAAGATTATCCTGTCAGATGTTAAATAGACATTTAGTAATTGTCTTTAAGATGTATATATGGTTCATGTAAATCCACTTTTGAGACGTATGTGTACTTAATGGAGCTCCCCTGTTAGTTGTGCATTATAAAACGTGTTTTTACAGCAAAATCACAAATATTATGTAGGTCACAGACAGGGTTTAGATTAAACCGGGATTAGGCCATAGTTCAATTCGGATATATAAGTAGCTTTTATAAACGTGCCTTGGATAAAAACACTACTGATGTGCATCTTGAGACAAAAAAATATATATTTTAAGATCAGCCAGTTCAAGATGCTTTCAGTTAAAACAGCCCAGACATGCATTTTATTCTGGGACTAGTCTTGACCAGCCTTGTCTGTGAAACCGGGGGATA
>NW_015558324.1:551-822 GCF_001515605.1 Sinocyclocheilus anshuiensis | reverse complement strand
TGTCAACATATTCTCCAGCGTCTCCTCGTCCCTTGTGTGTGTGCATCGTGACACCTCCGAGACTGTGTTATGATCTATATGACCTTATTATTTTTAGTGCGAGTATTAGGCTTATCATTATTGCTGATCACTGTTGTTGTGCTATGTTATTTTAATATTTACCATTATATAACCAGAGGAGTATAGAAAAGTTTATGAAAGTGTCACTCCACAATACAATAGCAAAATATATAAATATGTATAGTATTTTTATGTTACATTAATCAGTTTC
>NW_015558324.1:0-196 GCF_001515605.1 Sinocyclocheilus anshuiensis | reverse complement strand
AAACGTATCTCAAACCCCGTTGCACACCGTTTCCAGGAAACATGTCGTTCAAACCGGAAACCGTAGCAAAATGTTGCGCACCGGTTTGAGCTTGAACTTGCCCCAGGCAGCTCTCTTTTAATAGACTTAAAAAGACAGGGCAGGGATCCCTGACCAATACAAGTAGTGTGCCTCCTCTATTTTAAAACCCACGAGC
>NW_015558323.1:1068-1245 GCF_001515605.1 Sinocyclocheilus anshuiensis | reverse complement strand
GACTTGAGCAATCCTCTACACACATCATGCGTGCTTAATCTGCCACTGCCGAGGCTCCTCATTATACATTATACGAGCAGCTTAATCCTCCCAGGCAGATCAAGCGAAACGCGGGCAGCTTCGCATTTGTGTGTGCGTCGCTGAGCCCCGCCTCCCCCGCTCTTGTGTTTCTCTCCT
>NW_015558323.1:0-935 GCF_001515605.1 Sinocyclocheilus anshuiensis | reverse complement strand
CACGCAGCTCTTTGATCTGCCAGTGTGTTTACACGAGAGGATCGCCGCCCCTCATTGTCGAGCGGCTCAATCTTCCTGGGCGGTTTGGAGCAGAACGCTGTCACCAATGATTCAATATCGCTGACAGCTTTGTATTTGAACACGCCTCTCGCCTGGGTCACGTCCACGCTGAGGCTGCGCTGCTGAGACAGACCGCCCTTACTACGAGAGTTCATGTCTCGCTCTGCTTTGCTTGCGGCTCGCCTTCTTGAATAAAGACGGCCCCGCCCCTCCCCTCATCCGCTACGAGCGGATTTGAGAGAATGCACGCAGCATTTTTGATCTGCCAGAGAGTTTGCACATAAAGATCATCAAAACTCCTCTTCTAACGAGCGGTTTGATCTTTTTAGGTGGATTAAAAGAGAATGCTGTCACTAATGATTATTATCACTGACAGCTTCAAATTGGATGCGTCTGGGCCACGCCCACGCTGAGGCAGCATGCACGGGGGCTGACTGCTCTGCTATGAGAGCATTAAGTCTAGCGAAGCATTTTCTGAAAGAATTTTCAGGGAAAGCAAATTTCCTCTTCTGAGTGTGGGGTCCCCATATGGCGACCAGCCTCTCAATTTAATTCAACTCCTTGTCACACAAGCTGAGGCCTAAAAGGCCATCCCTGTAGTGCCAAAGGGGTCACCATACGGCGACCAGCCTCTCAATTTAATCCAACCCCTTGTCACACGGGCTGAGGCCTGACAGGCCATCCATGTAGTGCCAAACTGGGTGTTGGAGACAATAAAACGAGGTTATTCACTGCAATTCACTTGAATACCCCGCTATTCAACTGCGTGGTTCCCACCTCAGTTTAGAGCAGTGATTCTCAACCCTGGTCCTGGGTGCCCCCCAACACTACACATTTTGTGTGTCTCCCTAATCAAACACACCTGATTCAACTCA
>NW_015558322.1:0-1075 GCF_001515605.1 Sinocyclocheilus anshuiensis | reverse complement strand
GCTTCACAGCACAACTATTTTTTTAAGAGTAGACTCACAATTGGTTGAAATGTATTCCATCTCTAAATTTGTTACTTTTTTGTTAAATTTGTTAATTTCAATCAGTTTAGCCCTGTTCTGTCTACTTTTGGCTGTTTGATATGCTATATTATCACCTCTGATAACTGCCTTCATTGTCTCCCAAAGTACCGAATTAGATACATCATCATTATTTAATTTATCATTATTTTCTAAAAACAATGTAAATTTGTTAGATAGACACTCACAAAATTTGACATCATTTATTATAAATTTCCAGGTATAATTTCCTCTACTCAATTTTATTTTCAGATTAAGAGAAACTGGGGCATGGTCCGATAACAGCCTAGTATGGTATTGTGTTGAAACTACACATTGCAGCAATCTTGAATCTATTAGGAAGAAATCAATCCTTGAATAAGTTTTATGGACTGAGGATCCAAATATAATAATTTCTGTTTTACTCTCGTTGAAATTCAGAAAGTTTAAAGACAGCCATGCCTTTACATCAGTCAAACAGGCCAAGAGGGTATCCAATTCCCGCTAGGCTTCTGTTAGTCAATAGGATGAGTCATCATTGCAAAGGTTTCTTAAATGAAGTTCCTAAACGTAAGTTAGGGAGGAGCGAGCCCATCTAATCTTTCAATCAACAGCCAGAGTATATAAGCAGCTGCTTACCTCTCTCCAGTCTCAGCTGTTCCAGCATCCCTCCACCTCCCCAATCTCCACCTGCCATTCTTATCTGTAATTGCTTATGTATAAAGGGAGCAGACTTATTAATACTAATTGCTGCTACTCTAGCTTTGGTAGAAAAGTTTGATTGGTACACTTGAGACATCCATGGAGCTTTAATACTAAACCTCACATCAACAATATAATCTTAAGGAAATTGTGTGTAAACTTATTTGGCTTGCTGTCCACTGATGAGGGGCTCGATGAAGCAGCTTCAACTCGAGCTCTGATATACTCCCCCAGGGACTTGATATAGGATGATTACAAAGGGCAAGGTACATAAGATGAAGGTGGAGATTGGGGAGGTGGAGGGATGCTGGAACAG
>NW_015558321.1:0-599 GCF_001515605.1 Sinocyclocheilus anshuiensis | reverse complement strand
CCTTACGGCACAGTAAATCTCATCTAAACAAGAGGAACAAGCGGCCATCATCGGCTCTGCAAAGACAACAGCGAGTGCCACGCACATTTCTGACAAACAGAGTTGAGCCATAATCAGAGCGAGGCTTGTCATCAGCATCACACCGTTCTGCTCATTAGCACTGTAACGCTGTTGGTGCTCTCGAGTGCACTTAAACACACAGACCTTCCGCAATAAGTAATCGTGCTGATCACATCCAGTGGGTAGGTGTACAATCAACGAGTGTGGTTGAAGGCAAAAATAAATAAATAGAAACAAATAAGCATACTACACAGTGCACACTGGATCATTTTGATCAATTCAGGGACGTGCACAGGCATTTTGAGGGGCAGGGGCTCAAGTGGAAAAAAGGGCACTTCTCATATTTATTAAAAAAAAAAAATCGAAATAAATGTTAAATATTTTAGGGGTGTGCGATATTGACAAAAAATATATCTCAATATTTTCTGGGATTTTATCGATAATAATTAGACGATATTTTGATATTCTTCATATTCTATGTGGTGATCAGTTCGCAGCAGTGATAGAAATTAATCTTTTCCAATAAGTTTAAATAGATT
>NW_015558320.1:0-1344 GCF_001515605.1 Sinocyclocheilus anshuiensis | reverse complement strand
ATTTTCTCCTTGAGCTTTGGTCATTTATAAAAACAAACAAAACAAACAAACATTTTACTACTACAATATAACTAACACTAATAATAATTATAATAATGATTTATATAATTAAGGAATTAAGGTTAAGGGTTTGTTTGTTTGGTTGTTTGTAAAACATTGGAAGAAAATTTCAGATGTGCTAATAAAGGACCTATGGAAACATATTAGGAATATCCCTCTTCATTGGTGTGGTGTCCATTTACTTTGAGATCCTCTGACCTTGTGTCTGCTGGTAGTCTTGAATTCTGGACAACAACACATTGAAGATGATCTTTAAAAATTTCAGATTAAACCTATGAATGACAAGATGAAAGACATTAGTCAACATATTGGGGAAATACTGACAGACATAATTCAGCCAGTCTCTTCTGTCACTCTGCACTCTGTCTGGTCACAGAAAAATTGTTTGGTCAATCTTTTCAGATTACTGTAAGTCAATTTTAATACATATATACATTTAATTGGGTACTGTATATTTGATAGTGCAGCTCAGCCAATCAATTTAGTTTTTAGTATACTTATGTATTTAGTATACTTACAATGATTTTCATGTTTATTTTGTTTTACTTTGTACGGGTTAAGCTATAACCTGTTCAACCTGTTCTGAGGGCAGGACGTAAAGAGAATGAAGAATGGAGGAGCACTGAGAGTTTGCTGTTGTTTCAACTTACTGTCGGACCTTAAATTAAGATTTACATCTTGTAATCTTTAATTTGTGTCAAACTAAACTGGAAAGATCCGTGCATTTTAAGTAATTAGTTTTTTATTGTCACATTGTAAAATACATTAGTCAACTTATTGGGGTCAAAATCTCAAATGGGTGAGAAAAACATGAATGAGTTCTTCAAACTCCTGAAAGAAAGGAACAGAAAAAGTCTTCAGATGACAATAAATGTGCTGAATGAGCGAAGACGACTTAAGGCTTGTGTCTCTAATCTGAAGGAGTGAATCTCTGAGATTGAGGAAAAAACGGAATAACTAACTCAGATTCAGGAAGCCCTCAAACAGAACAGAGACAAGATTCAGAAATACAATAATTTTGTGTTTACAGTTGAAAGTGTTTTTTAAAGAAAAAGTCCCCACTGAAAATGTGTCATGGAGGAACAGAAATGAAACCTGCTGCTCCGTCTGTCAAGAAAACTGTCATGAATGGGGCTGTTGGTGGGTGAATGATCTCTCAAAGTGTTCAGTCATGAAAAACGACCACTGCACTGTGTGTACAGGGAAGTGTCATTACAGCAAACACGTCAAAGAGAACCAAAAAATGTATTGAAGAGAAATGAAACTGAAATGACATTAGAAGAA
>NW_015558319.1:0-522 GCF_001515605.1 Sinocyclocheilus anshuiensis | reverse complement strand
AGTCTCTTATGCTCACCAAGGCTGCATTTAATATTAATAGTAATACTGTGAAATGTTATTACTATTTACAATAACCATTTTCTATTGTGATTTATTTTAAAATGTAATTTATTCCTGTCATAGCAATGCTACATTTTCTGCATTATTCTATTCTTCAGGTTCACAATCTTTCAGAAATCATTCTGATATTTTTCTAGAATAGGCTACTGCTCAAGAAAAAAAATCTTATCATTATCAATGTTGAAAAAAGCTGTGCTGCTTATTTTATGCTATTTTTTCAGGATTCTTTGATGAATAGAACATTCAAAAGAACATCATTTATTTGAAATTGCAATCTTTTATGTTAATATTATCACAACCTTTTTTTCATAGGATGAATAGGACAAATACAACTACACAGGCATGAACAATAACAGAAAGTGTGATTTTTCCCCCCCCCAGCCTAACACATGGAACAAATATATGGCCAAAAAAATGTTATGAACCACATTACCAAGTGACAGGTGAATTTGTGCTAGAATA
>NW_015558318.1:1078-1260 GCF_001515605.1 Sinocyclocheilus anshuiensis | reverse complement strand
GACAACTAAGTGTTGTGTCAGTGATTGTGAACCACTAGTGAAGTGCGGTGATGACTGTGTTGGTCTCGGGGTGTCTAAGTAGACTGGGGATGCGAAGATTTCGTCACTCTAATGAGGAAGAGGAAAAAGAGAGAAAAAGGTGAAAACAATTCAATGAAAAGAAACAATTCCTTTTCAGTTAA
>NW_015558318.1:0-904 GCF_001515605.1 Sinocyclocheilus anshuiensis | reverse complement strand
TTTCTTAGTCTGACAGGATTGACACCGTACACCTTACAGTTGGGCCGCTCACCAGGGAGGCTGCGAAGGCGACAGTTGTTCAACACTTATCTCTATTAAATTGATCTCAGCGTTGGATGAGATGCTAAAATTTGGATTGCGTTTCCAAATGTAGGGAGGTTAGGAAGAACGAAGGAGGGGTTGATTACAATCAAATTCATAAGGATGATTTGTCTTCTTCGACAAGATTGTGTATTTCATTCACATAGAATTGATTGATGGTTCTTACAGGTCCCTGCACCTGTGAAGAGGAAAGAGGAAAGAAAGCAGGAGAGAACAGGAGAGAAGGGATGGAGACAGTAAACTGAGTGGATTGGGTCCACTAGCAGGCTCTGTTGCTGTTATGCCCAACTACGAGTAGATAGTTGTTTTTAGTTGCTGCACAACTAATCAAACAAAAATAAAATCTGAGTGAAAGAGAGTTGTCTTTCTAATTTCTTTGAACTCGTAGTGAGGGATAACAATGTCTCCTATGAGGGGCTCAGGTGTGTCATTCCCAAGCAAGGATATACAGAGGAAAAAGAATGGTAAGTAAAGTAAAATTAAACAGTAATAAATGGGCAAAATAAGTAAAGGAAAGTGAATGGCAAGTAAAGTAAAATTAAAAAGTAATAAATGGGCAAAATAAGTAAAAATGAAATTAAATAAAGAAGGAAATCAATAAATAAAACAATAATGGCTAAGTGTATAACCAAACAGGAAGAAAAGGGGTAAAGCGCAATAAAATAATGAGTAAGTATAAGTCTGAATAGAATTTATTGATAGGGGTAATAACATCAATTAGGTAGAATAAGTTTACTTAAACTTTAAAAGTTCAAGCCTTATTCATACCTAAGATGATTAGGCATAAGAGGGAATACTAGAA
>NW_015558317.1:741-936 GCF_001515605.1 Sinocyclocheilus anshuiensis | reverse complement strand
GACAGCTGTTAGTATGACAGTATTTACACAACTATCAGTACTTAGCCTTAATGACGTCTGTAGTCTCCTGGGCATGCTGTCACCCAGCTTCAGGCAAACCTCAAGTTTTTTTCCCAGACTCGGTCTGAATAAGTTTTGGTCCCAAATTTGTATCAGTTTTACTGGTAGTCCACTGTATGAAGAATTTTTGGGTAT
>NW_015558317.1:0-201 GCF_001515605.1 Sinocyclocheilus anshuiensis | reverse complement strand
AGCGTGCAGGTATTTGTACTGATGCAGAATGAGAGGACAGTAGTACAGCCTAGCGCATTTCACACAGGCTACTAGATTCACTTTCGCCAGAAAGTTGTGTATGCCTAAGGCTAAAAATAAATGATGTTTATAGTGAATTCCCCTATAAATGGTCTATTTTACGGTTTAGTTTTAATCCAAATGATGCGTGTGCTAAGTGAG
>NW_015558316.1:446-528 GCF_001515605.1 Sinocyclocheilus anshuiensis | reverse complement strand
GGAGGTTTCGGAAGCAATACACATATGAACATCCCTTAGGTGCATGTGGGAGAATGGAGGAGATTGAACCCTATTGGAATGG
>NW_015558316.1:0-181 GCF_001515605.1 Sinocyclocheilus anshuiensis | reverse complement strand
CGAAGCCGGGGCCTCTCAGTGCTTCTACCCGTTTGAGGTGAGAACACAGGAGGATACCGGCTCCACACGAAGACTATAGAACCTAGCGAGTGTGTTAGGGGTCGCCCAGCCCGCAGCCCTACAGATATCTGCCAGGGAGGCGCCACGAGCCAGCGCCCAGGAGGATGCAACACCTCTAGTT
>NW_015558315.1:0-934 GCF_001515605.1 Sinocyclocheilus anshuiensis | reverse complement strand
TGTTGTGTTGTGTTCTGTGTTCTGTTCTGTGTTGTGTTCTGTGTTGTGTTGCTGTTCTGTTCTGTGTTGTGTTCTGTGTTGTGTTGCGTTGTGTTCTATTCTGTTCTGTGTTGTGTTGTGTTCTGTGTTCTGTTCTGTTCTGTTCTGTTCTGTGTTGTGTTCTGTGGTGTGTTGCGTTGTGTTCTGTGTTCTGTTCTGTGTTGTGTTGCGTTGTGTTCTGTTCTGTGTTGTGTTCTGTGCTGTGTTGCGTTGTGTTCTGTTCTGTGTTGTGTTCTGTGTTGTGTTGCGTTGTGTTCTGTGTTGCGTTGTGTTCTGTGTTCTGTTCTGTGTTGTGTTGTGTGGTGTGTTCTGTGTTGTGTGTTCTGTGTTGTGTTGTGTGTGTGTTGTGTTGTGTTGTTCTGTGTTGTGTTGTTGTGTGTTGTGGTATGTGTTGTGGTGTGTGTTGTGTTCTGTGTTGTGTTGTTGTGTGTTGTGGTGTGTGTTGTGTGTTTTGGTGAGTGTTGTGTTCTGTGTGTTGTGGTGTGTTGTATTGTGGTGTGTGTTGTGTTCTGTATTGTGTTGTTGTGTGTTGTGGTGTGTGTTGTGTGTTGTGTTGTGTTGTTGTGTGTTGTGGTGTGTGTTGTGTGTTTTGGTGAGTGTTGTGTTCTGTGTGTTGTGGTGTGTTGTATTGTGGTGTGTGTTGTGTTCTGTATTGTGTTGTTGTGTGTTGTGGTGTGTGTTGTGTGTGTTGGTGTGTGTTGTGTTCTGTTCTGTGTTGTTGTGTGTGTTGTGTTGTGTGTGTTGTGTTGTGTTGTGTTGTGTTCTGTGTGTTGTGGTGTGTGTTGTGTTGTGTTCTGTGTTGTAGTGTGTGTTGTGTTGTTGTGTGTTGTGTTGTGTGTTGTGTGTGTTGTGGTGTGTGTTGTGTGTTTTGGTGTGTGTTGTGTTGTTGTGTGTT
>NW_015558314.1:0-495 GCF_001515605.1 Sinocyclocheilus anshuiensis | reverse complement strand
ATTTATGGGCTAATTTTCCTTTTTGGGTGAACTAACCCTTTAACTTGCGACTAAATATAAAAGCAAAAACTAATTCAAAATATATAAAAGAAAACTGCAATAGTACCTAAGTGATACTAAAATAACACTGATTCGGTTTGCTCTCAGAAACCAAAAAAAAAAGAATGATTGAGTAATTGAATGAATGAATGAATGAATTAATAAAAATAAGACTTGATAAATAATAAAGAATGACTTCACTAGTCCTCCATTAAAAATGTATTTAAAAAAACCCCGCCCCCTCCCTCCCGAACAGTCACAAGAGGCTGTGGAGCGCTAGTGAGACTCGTACACTCATTTTGATTTGTAAAATGTCTCGCGACTGAAAATGCTTTTCAAAAGAAAACCCACCACTTCAGGTTGACATTGTACCTGGCCATTCTGCAGACTTATTTAAATATTGCGCGGGAAAGACAGATCCCATCGGTTATCCAGATAGAGAAGTCAGCTGATGTT
>NW_015558313.1:441-520 GCF_001515605.1 Sinocyclocheilus anshuiensis | reverse complement strand
TAATTGCATCTACTTACGGAAGGCCAAATAAAGTGCTTTTGCTTTGCAACTGAAACACACAGCGTCTCCCTGACATGCT
>NW_015558313.1:0-221 GCF_001515605.1 Sinocyclocheilus anshuiensis | reverse complement strand
TCAACATATTCTGTTACACCAAATACACAAAATAATGATCTTTAAAATAGCATCATATGACCCCTTTAACATTTTCTAACACCCACCCCCCCCATTAAAAAGAAAGCTGCGTGTTCAGCTCCTCCAGTTTCCACTCCAATTCCTTTTAAATCCCAATATCCCACTGTATCCTTATGTAACCTTCAGATATACTTTCCCTTCTACCCACACTATATCAGCAT
>NW_015558312.1:0-770 GCF_001515605.1 Sinocyclocheilus anshuiensis | reverse complement strand
ATACGTTTTCATATTTAAAGAATTTGCCACTGACGATTCAAACGCATCAGTACTCATCAATCTCAGGAACCTCAGGAACCGATCGCAATTTGATGACGTCAATGCGTGACAACGTACATGATGCGTGGGGACATAAATTATTTGGCGCCGCAGTCATGTCATCGCCGGTGTGGTGTGGCAATGCTATGATGTTTCGAGAAACAATGACAAATTTGCTGTTTGTCGTGTATGTTTTGCATGATTCATCTACACAGCGGATTCAGTGACGTTAGAGCTGATCTGCGCCTCACTGCACGTGTCTGCAGTGCGTTACGGCTCCACGGGAACCTGACCTAGAGCTGATCGCAGTCGCTCTAGTCAGTGCTTGTGTTTATCAGCCAGCCGCGGCACGTTTCTGAAGCGGCTCTCTGCGCTGCTTGGTTAAAAATAGTCTTTTGTGAGTTGTCACAGCGTGGAGGACGGAACAAAAACAGAGGTTTCCCCAGTAACAGCTGTACACAAAGCAGCGCTGAGCTCACAAACGCTGCTTTATCAGGCATATAACATGCAAGATGATGCAAAATGTGAGATTTACTGCTGATCACAGAACCGTGCTTCACTGAAAGATACGCATGACAATCGCAGCTTCTGACGAATCGCGATCTCGATTCCATTTCGATTTATCGTGCAGCCCTAGGCGTAACTTTGATTATCTCTGTAGTATTGTTGTTGCCGCAGCCGCCATATCGTGGAGACGCTGTGTGTTTCGTTATGAAAGCGAAACTACTTTG
>NW_015558311.1:0-1331 GCF_001515605.1 Sinocyclocheilus anshuiensis | reverse complement strand
AGTATTTATACATTAAAACATACTATAGTGAAATAAAACAAAAAAAATATAATACAATTTGTATGAGTAAATCAGTATTCCTATACGTTACATAGTGAAATTAATCATTCAATATGTTTAGCACCGTACTATACCGATATAAAGTTGGTTCGACGTTTGATATTAGACAGATATTCAGCCGCGAAAAACGTCAATAAATTCTTTGTGGATGAGTATAATTGTATAAAAAATGGCTTATCTGAAAAGCATTAAAATGTAGAACTGAACACACATCGCAGTTTATGTGTTTTAATCGTCCTCTATAAGTTGAAACGCATAAAGTCTCTAGCAGCGGCGAGCTAGCGCTTAGGCCAGCTAGGGACCGTCTACAAAGTACATGTAAAGGATAAAACGATGAATGTTTTCCCACTGTAATGTTTTTTTACAATTAACAAAACAAGAGCAAATAGTGCACCAAGCTCTTTGAAAGATATAAAGACAAACACTTATAACGCTCACTTGAATTTAAATAAGAAATATTGTAAACAAGATATGTGATAGTGGTTATTATTATATTATTACTATTAATAAATATATTAATAAAAGAAAAATAATATTAAAAATCATTATCATTCCATAATTTAGTGGTTATGCAGTAGGCTTATTCCAGGTCCTTGTGAGAACATTGTAATGCTTGTTGTTTTCACAGAAGTTTGACACCAAAAAACACACTATTGAAATTTAAATCAATAAATAAATTAATTTAAAACACACAGTTTTATTACACAACTTCAATGGGTTACAGATGTTACAGATTAGACAAACATTTTGATGGGGGTTTAAGCCACATAACTATAATAGAACACATACTATAGAAAGTTAAACCAATATACATAATTGAGTTTAAAATAAATACAATCTTCTACCTCAGTTTCAAAGGCTGGGTCTTGTTACAGACTTCTTAAAGAACATTTTGCAGTTGTTTTCATTGTCAAAAGAGATGCAGAAGTCACGTTATTGACACTCAGAATTCACTAGCGAAACCTTCCATAGAGTCTCCAGTGTTACTGCCCCCTAGAAGAAGATCTGTAAAGTTGCAAAGACTAAAGTCTCAAATCCAAAGAGATATTCTTTATAAAAGTTAAGAGTTAGCCACGCCTCCCTAAAACGGCTCGTTCTAACACGCCCCCACATATCTAAGTCACGATCTGGGAAGATTTGCTTAACGCTGCCCAAATGTTCAGCAAAGAAAGAAGAAGTAACTTTTATTCTCACTGTAGTATTGTTGACGCTGCAGCCATGTCAATGAGACGCTGTGTGCTTCATTGTGAAAGCGAAACTACTTTGTTTGG
>NW_015558310.1:257-1585 GCF_001515605.1 Sinocyclocheilus anshuiensis | reverse complement strand
CAAAAACAAAAGTGTTGTGTTTATAATTTTGTTCAGTGTATTTAAATAAATGTATTTAAAATAAATGTAAATATTGTTAAAATAAACGAATCAATACATAAAACAGTACAGTACTCTATAGTGCATAAAAACTTAATTTAGAAAATAAGTCATACTTTGGGTCTGTGACATCAAAAAGATTTTAAAAACCCTGGTATATAACAATTTTGATAGAGTGCTTTATCTTTATCTGTGACAAAATCTGTCTCCAATCAGTGTTTGATAACCATTTGTTGTTTAACTATTTACATAAATGAATACAGATGTTTCATAAAGAATCAGCTTGCTTATAGAATTATTTCTTAATTTGGTATGTAGACTTAATGTAAATACAGTATGTGCTTGATATGTTTTTTTTTATGTAAAGCAGTAAAAATGTTGTTAAAAGCACTATATAAAAACTTGAATCTTGTGAAGAGATTGTAACATGTAATGTTCATTCATAGCTCATAATTGTTTCTATATGTTTGTTGCCTGTTTAGCTGCTACAGAGAAGATCCTGAACTTCCCACTCACTCAACCGGATTATTTCCACTTGTCTGAGCTCTTCACTATGAAGGACCTGTTTGAAGCCCGTGTCCATCTTGGACACAAGAAAGGCTGCCGGCATAGGTGGGGCATTGACATTAAAGGGATAGTTCACCCCAAAATTTAAATTCTATCACCGTTTACTCACCCTCATGTATTTCCAAACCCATAAAACTTTTGTTCATCTTTGAAGCACAGACGAAGGTATTATTCAAACACATAAATCCAGAAAGGTTATGAAGGCATCCTAAAACACATCCATATTAATCGAGTGGATGTAAGTAAAAATCTAAATTAAATCTGTTTAGTATATAAAGCGATCATAGCTCTTCACAAAACTTTGATTAAGTTTTTTTTTTATTCGTTTTACAATGCCTTTATAACCTTTTAGGATCTTTTACGTTTTGGTTACCTGGACTTCCAAAGGAGGAAAACAGAAATCTCTCAGGTTTCCTTAAAAATATCTTAATTTGTGTTTAAAAGATTTACCGTAGTCTTATGGGTTTGCAACAACTCGAGGGTGAGTAAATGATAACAGAATTTTCAATTTTAGGGAACTATCTCTTTAAATTTTCAAGCAGTGGCTTGCAATGTGACATGATGTAATTATTATCTATAATTATAATAAATCTTATAATGATACATTGAGTTTTTATATAATTTATATATAATTCATATTATTATTTTTTGTATTTAATTTATTTGTAACTGTGTGTGTGTATATATGTATATAATTTAGAAACTTTTTGTCATTTTTATAT
>NW_015558310.1:0-200 GCF_001515605.1 Sinocyclocheilus anshuiensis | reverse complement strand
AGAGAGAGAGAGAGAGAGTAATAGTTTGGAAACATTATGATTTTTAAATGTTTAAATGTTTTTATTTAAGTCTCTTCTGCTCGCCAAGGCTACATTTATTTGATCAAAAAGTAAAATTGTGAAATATTATTTCAGTTTGAAATAACTATTTTCTATTTGAATGTGTTTTAAAATGTAATTTATTTCTGTGATGCAAAGCT
>NW_015558309.1:0-547 GCF_001515605.1 Sinocyclocheilus anshuiensis | reverse complement strand
TTGATGGGGCACACCTGCCAATGGGAAGGGAGGAGGGGTTAAGCAATTTCTAAATGTAGGGCAGTCACGTCCTAATGGTTAGAGAATCAGACTTGTAACCTGAAGGTTGCAGGTTCGAGTCTCAGTACCGGCAATAATTGTAGGTGGGAGGAGTGAATGACCAGCTCTCTCTTCCAGCTTCAATACCCAGACTGAGGTGCCCTTGAATAGAATAAAAATGGTGTGTTCCGGGTACACTCTTAAAAAAAAAAGGTTCTTAAATGGTTCTTTGGAAGGGTGTATGGTTCCATGAAGAACCTTTCAGATCCAAAGAACCTTTCCGTTGTACAAAAGGTTCTTTGTAGTGCCAAATGGTTCTTTAGACTAGGGTTCTTCACCCTCAATCACATGTGACCTCATATTGTTGGAATAAGTTCCAGAATGATTTGATTGATTCTTAAGAAGAAAAAAAAGTGACACGAGGCACCCTATTATAATAAATAGCACAATGTCATTTGCACCACCTATATCAGTGGTTTTCAATGCTGGTCCTGCGGGGACCCACAGC
>NW_015558308.1:0-932 GCF_001515605.1 Sinocyclocheilus anshuiensis | reverse complement strand
AAATAAATTGTGCATAATTTGTATTTATGTAACAGCTGTGGTGGTTACAGCATATATCTCGGACTACACTTCCATATGCCATTCTTCCATTCCATATCGGTTTTTATTTTCGGAAGGTGCGATGATGGGAATATGCGTGTATATGCTTCCATACTACACTGGAAATTCTAAAGGAAATTCTAATTATTGGGATACTTCCAGAGGTCGCCACAAGATGTTATCAGGTGAACGTCATCGAGGCACTCCTTCGTTACCGCTCTGCATACAGCGGCCTTGCTAATGTGTTCTGGAGGCCCCCCTTCATTACGGCTCTGCATCCCCGATATAGATAACTACCAACTAAATATGCATGTGGATATGGCACAAAAAAATGTAACTCTTACGAAATTAATACAGCCTCCTCATCTACAGTATAAAAGGACATGCCATTTTTCTCACTTTGACGGTGTCTGGTGTTTTACGGGGGGAGGTGGGGGAAACAAAAAATAATCTTGTTTGCATTAAGATGATTTTTCTTACCCCATAAATAGCCTATTCTTGTTTCTGTTTGCATTAAGATTATTTTTCTTACCATATGGAGGACAATTTTACATGTTTTACGTAAAATGCACTTAAAAGGAAAATCCCCCAGGAAACAAGACCATTAGACCATTTTTCATCTATAGAAAGTGCATCTTAAGAATTTTTAGATATTTGTACTTGAAAAAAGACAAAAATACTCAGTAAGAAAAGCAATTTTGCAGCGTGAATGAATGAATGAATGAATGAGGTATTTAAACATCGCTTACACTTTAAAAAGGGGGAGGAGACCGTAAGAAACTCTAGGTTTACAGAAGAAAACCTGCTCCCGACCAGGTTAGGTTCACAGAGTAAGTTACCACAGTAAGTGACTCTGAGTATAAGTTACCTCTCTTTCAGAAATGGGCTTGACT
>NW_015558307.1:0-1938 GCF_001515605.1 Sinocyclocheilus anshuiensis | reverse complement strand
GACCTGTAAGCGTGCCGTTTGGGACTTAGATATACCAAAATATAGGGAATTGCAATAATCCAGGCGAGAGGTAATGAAAGCATGGACGGCAATCTCCAAGGAACGGTTAGGAAGAAAGGATTTGATTTTCGATAGAGAACAAAGATAGAAAAAGCTGGACCCAATGACCGCGCTAATCTGCTTGTCGAATTTGAGCCAACTATATCTACCATCACACCTAGATTCCGTACTTGGGGAGAAATGAACTGATTTAAAGATTCAAGGTCAAGGTGGTTTCTTGGCCTGGATTCTGAGGGGTCAAAAACAATTACTTCTGTTTTTGTTCAAAAAAAGAAGTTCTTGGCAAGCCAAGCGTTCACATACTCAAGACATGCTGTTAGATTGCCTAGAGCACTCTTATTTTTCCTAGACACAGGCATATAGATTTGCATATCATCAGCATAAAAGTGAAATGAGATATTATGTTTTCTAAAGATGGAACCCAGAGGGAGAAGATAGAGAGAAAAAAGGACAGGAGCTAAAACAGAGCCTTGAGGCACACCACAGGATAGATTGTGAAGGGAAGAAGAAAAACGTCCTATTTTTACAGAGAAACGTCTATAGGTTAAAAAAATGATTTAAACCAGCTTAAAACAGCCCAATATCTTGGAAATAAATGGCAAAATAGAGATCGGACGAAAATTTGATGGAATAGAAGCATCAAGTGAGGGTTTCTTTAGTACAGGTGTAACCGTGCCAATTTTCAAACTTGAAGGTATAGCTCCTTCAAGCAAAGATTTGTTAAATAGCAACACCAGCCTAGGGCAGACAGTGTCAAATATTTGTCATATACGAACACAAGGAAGGTTTCAGTTTAAACAGTACTTCTTTTACAGAATGTAGAGAGACAGGATTGAAAGGAGTCCACAGGGCAGGTGAATTAATCTCTGTCGGTATTTCCTGATCGTAGACCTGAAACTGGGCCCTCAAACTTGAAACTGTATTGCCAAAATAACTAGAGAGATCCTCACAGAGTGCCAAAGACGGGCAGTGAGCCTTAGCTTTCTTAGCAGCATTCTGATATAACAATAGGCAGTTCTTTAAGATCTCATAAGAAATCTGTAATTTGTCCTTTGAATGCAATTTGATACCCATTTACCCCTGAAACGCGATAGCACTGGCTGTGATTAGAATAGTTTTGAGTACCAGTTGGGCTTGTTTTTGTTTATGCAGACCTGGCAACCCTGAGATCGGAGGAGACAGAAGAGCGATAGAGAGATTGTGACGCAGCAGAACAGAGATTGATCTGATTTAACCCTGATAGCACACGTACATCACGGAGACGTCTATTTGATGTCTGCATTTACATCTGCAAGACGTATTTTTTAGTACGGAGACGTCTATTTGACGTCTGCATTTACATCAGCAAGACTTTTTTTTAGTGTGTTTGCTCATCTGCAATATCTCTATAGGACGTTTCCTATTAGATGTCAAATAGATGTTTATTAGATGTCTTTAAGATGTTTATGATTTAGAATGTGTACGTAAAACTGACATCTTACAGACGTCTGTCAGATGTTTGTGCACAGCAGATGCTTTCCAGATCAAGGGATCTTTACCAGACATCTTGCAGACGTGCGTGTGCCATCTGGGAAAAGACACACGAGGTGTGAAAGACAGAAAGAGCGAAAGACAGAGCAGCTCCTGTTAATGTTGAAAGCATGAACTGAGAGAAGAAAGATCTACACTGCAGTCTGAAGTCTGGACACACGTGACTGAATTTGTCTTTATCTTGAAGGGAACTACAAGACTTCTGAAGTCATTTAATAACTTTGCAACAGAATTGATTGTTCAAACAAATCTTCGTCTCATTAGCTCTCAAATCAAACAGCATCAGGTTTGACATCAATGACGTTTGGTCACGTTTGATATAATTTATGTCAAACGTGCACAATCTAT
>NW_015558306.1:1160-2593 GCF_001515605.1 Sinocyclocheilus anshuiensis | reverse complement strand
ACATCGTTAGAAGAATGGCGTCTACGCTAATATTAGTCTGTTTCTGTCTTATTCAGTTGCTTTGACACAATCTGTATTGTTAAAAGCGCTATATAAAGAAAGGTGACTTGACTTGAATTGACTTAAAAAACAGTTGTGCTGCTTGATATGTTTGTGAAAACCATGTTACTTTTTTTTCAATGTGAATGTCTTTACTGTCATTTTTGATCAATTTAATGACCCCAACATTTTGAAGGATAGTATATGCTTTAATGAATGAGATGCAATACATCATGAAATCCCTTGGGATCCTTCTTGTGTATATAATTAATTTGTGTATGTGCCAGATGCCAGAGAGCTGTCTAGGCCACTGAGATACAGGCAGATACAAGCAGGGAAGAAGAGAGAGAATAGAGAGCTGCTGACCTGAATAAGGTTACACAAGTTGATGACACACCAGGCACATCTGAGCAGATGTCTGTCTCATCACCTCTGTCCCAGTCCTAGACACTGGATTACACAAGCTTGTTTCTAGGGTCACTAGACTTCACAAGAGCTAGATAAATAAAAAAATGCATACATGACATCAAGTTTGATGACTAAGGGCATTTATTTTTTACATTGGACAGACACCTGCCACTTAAATTTGAATGCAGACTTGTTATGATTAAAGGTCCAGCATTTAGAAAGCACTGATTTATTCAGTTCGTGAAATAAACATACAGAAACTTTTCACCCCACAAACTGTGTCAGAGTACAATAAAGTGTTGTGCTTCATGACAATATGTTTAGACTGTTTTCTCTGAAAATGCTTTTGGAGCCTTTTATTTACAGGATCTCTCTCTCTCTCTCTCTCTCTCTCTCTCTCTATAGAGCAGTATAAATGTATTGAATAGATTTCAAGAGCCTTTGTTTTTCCGTAAATATTGCTGTTAGTGCAAAGAGAATTAGGCAGCTTTGTGTTCTTGAATATCCTGCTCACTGGATCAGCGATATTGAACTGTGTCTCAAACGTAAGCAATGCAAGGATCATAATTTGTTTTATAGGTGTGGCATAAGGTTACCACACTGGACTTATTTAACACAGAAGTCACAAGATTGAGATGTAAAATAGCGATCAAAATCTGATTCCCTGTCAGTTGGACACTCTTGGCGCATTCGATTAAAAAATAGAAATAAAAATAAGAATAAATATTATATATATATATATACTGTATATATATATATATATATATATATATATAATGAATAAATAAAAGTAGGAACAGACAAGTAGGACAGACACAATGATGAGATTATGTACAGTTGTGCTCAAAATTATTCATACCCTTGATAAATATGATCAAAGAAGGCTGTGAAAATAAATCCACATTGTTTATCCACTTGATCTTTCATTCGGGAAAAAAAAAAAAGTAACCTTTAATTAAAGTAAAAAAAAAAGTGAAAGGGGGGGG
>NW_015558306.1:0-906 GCF_001515605.1 Sinocyclocheilus anshuiensis | reverse complement strand
CATTCATTTTTCATTTAACATTATGATACAAAGATTTAATTAGTGAGAAGTTCAGTCAGCCAAACATCTAAAAAAAAGTAAGGACAGCTTTACTGTTCAAATGACAACACGCATCCACAGATGTATTTACAGTTGTGCTCAAAATTATTCATACCATTGATAAATATGATCAAAGAAGGCTGTGAAAATAAATCCACATTGTTTATCCACTCGATCTTTCATTAAAAAAAAATAAATAAAAATAATAATAATTTAAAAAAAAAGTGAAAGTGGGGGAAAATCACATTATGAAATACATATTTTTCTCTAATACAATAAGAGGACGTGTCTCTATATCATCCTAATGCATGGTGAGGAGGAGAGTTTGAGTGGCCAAAGACTCCACGGATCACAGCTGGAGAACTGCAGAAAATAGTTTCTGCCTCAAAAAAAAAAAAAATAAATAAATAAATTGTTGTTTGGGAGGGTTTCAAGAAAAAAAACTAGAAAAGAAAACGCTCTCATCCAAAAACAAACTCCAGCATATTTATTCGCTAGACACGACTGGAACTTTAAACATGACTGGGTTCAATGGTCAGATGAAACTAAAAAAATTAGCTTTTTAGCAGCAAACACTCAAGATGGGTTTGGTGAACACAGACAAAAAAAAAAAGCTTTTTAGCAGCAAACACTCAAGATGGGTTTGGTGCACACAGGGATAAAAAAAAGTACTTCAAGTGTACATTTAAATATACTGCTGGATCTTTAATGTTGTGAGCCTATTTCTCTGCCGGAGATCCTGGATATCTTGTTCAGATAGATGGCATAATGGATTCTATCAAATATCAATGGATAAAAAATTAAAAACTGACTGTCCATGCTAGAAATCGTCTCAGGTTACGTATGTAACCATGGTTCCTCGAGGGA
>NW_015558305.1:0-504 GCF_001515605.1 Sinocyclocheilus anshuiensis | reverse complement strand
AGTATGTAGATGATTTAATTATTTGTTCTACATCACTAGAACAATACCACAGAGATTCTATTAAGGTCCTAACGAAATTAGCACAAGGAGGTCACAAAGTATCCAAGACCAAAATACAATATTGCCAGCCTCAAGTTGAATACTTAGGACGATTGATTGCATTTGGCACACGAGCTATAGCTCCAGCTCAATTGGAAGGCATAAGTAAAACACCACTGCCTCAAACAGTAGGACAGATGATGACTTTCCTAGGGATGACTTGTTTTAGTGTTGATTGGATAGAAGATTATGCAGCAAAAACAGCTCCATTGAGAGAAATCATGAAACATGCAGGACTGCAACATTTAGGTAATCCATTAAAATGGAACACAGATGCATTACTAGCATTTGAGACTATAAAAAAAGAACTACAACAGGCCCCTGCTTTGGGAAATCCTGAATACTCTAAACAATTTCATCTGTATGTCGCAAATAGAGCTGATGGTTATGCATCAGCTGTATTGA
>NW_015558304.1:0-768 GCF_001515605.1 Sinocyclocheilus anshuiensis | reverse complement strand
GACCTTGAAATTTTGGAAATTGTAGGTTGATCTCCACTGTACAAATCTTTTGTGTTTTATCAACCTTTTTGAGAAGCTTAATAAAGCAGTTTTGTTTAAAATAGAAACCACTCAAAATCAAGTATGTTCCCTTAAAGAGGCATTTATTAATTTTTCACCAAAATGTGAAACTTGCACTCACTGGTGTCTTAACCAAAGCACAGGAAAAATACTTTACAGCTGGAAGTCTGAGTAATGTTGCTTCAGTTTGTGGTACACAAACTTCCTCATTGCCAATGCATGGCGTTGTGTCAGCTGTCTGGGATTGATGGTTCTGGTTAGGGCAAGAGCATTCTGGACAGATAAATTAAAAATAATTAATGCCACATAAAAGATGTCCATTTATTTATTAAAAAGAAAAAGGGCTTTTCACATATGAAATAGTGAAACCTGGGTCATTCTAAACCCTGGGTAAAGGGAATCCTGGGTTTTCTTATTTCACACGGCACATACTTTATCCGGAGTTAACAATTCATCCTGGATATTCATAAACTGTCGTTTCACACTGTACATTTATAAACCCCAGATTAACATTAGTTGTGTTCGGTTTGAAGTGGCACTGTGCAGACCAATCAGTTTGTGACATCAAAGTACCGTGAGAGTGATTCGAAAGCATACAGAACCGTCTGCTCTCTACAGGTGTCGTGGTACTTTGATGTCAATAACTGACCGGTCTGTACAGCATCAAGCCAAACACATGATTGGATGAACGCAGCAGGACCTGTTTAC
>NW_015558303.1:0-551 GCF_001515605.1 Sinocyclocheilus anshuiensis | reverse complement strand
CCATTCACGGTTCTAACCGACCATCGTAACCTGGAGTACTTGAGAGCGGCTCATTCACGGTTCTAACCGACCATCGTAACCTGGAGTACTTGAGAACGGCGAAGAGACTCAATCCACGGCAGGCTAGGTGGTCTCTGTTCTTCTCCAGGTTTGACTTCTCTGTTACCTACCGGCCAGGTTCCAAGAACACAAAGGCGGACGCTCTGTCACGGCAGTTCGAGAGAGATACTGACTCCAATAGGCCTGAACATATAATCTCCCCTACTCTTATCGTGTCACCTGTCCAGTGGGACATCATTACTGAGATTGAGCAGGCTAATACCGAACACAACGTCCCTACCGAATGCCCCCAGAATAAGTTATTTATCCCCGTACCTCTTCGAGAGAGAACAATCGCACACGTTCATGCTTCGCTCAGCTCAGGACATCCAGGTATTAATGCAACCATCCAACTACTTCAGAACCGGTTCTGGTGGCCTACACTGAGAGGGGATACTATTCGTCTTATTCAGGAATGCAGGGTTTGCAACACACAGAAGCCATCCCACCTA
>NW_015558302.1:690-1303 GCF_001515605.1 Sinocyclocheilus anshuiensis | reverse complement strand
TTCTCTAAGCTATTTTTTGGATTTTGCTCTGCTGTGTGTCAACTCTGTGTTCATGGTGGGTGTTGCGGAGAAACATGACACCGAGTCCGCTTGTGTAATGGCGGCCGCACTAGAGCACGCTCACAAAATGGTGGCGACAGCGGAGCCTGATCACAAAATGGCGGACAAAACAGCACCCCATTATGTCACAGCTGCCAATCCTGAATCAAGTCAAGTCAAAGTTGATCTTCATGAGTCTAGTCAAGTCACGGTTGATCTTCATGAATCAAGTCAAGTCACAGTGGATCTTCATGAGTCAAGTCAAGTCACAGTGGATCTTCATGAGTCAAGTCAAGTCTCACAGTTGATCGTCATGAGTCAAGTCAAGTCACAGTTGATCGTCATGAGTCAAGTCAAGTCACAACTGATCGTCATGAGTCAAGCCTAGTCACAACTGATCGTCATGAGTCAAGCCTAGTCACAGCTGATTTCCATGAGTCAAGTGAAGTCACAACTGATCGTCATGAGTCAAGTCTAGTCACAGTTGATCGTCATGAGGCAAGTCAAGTCACAGTTGTTCTTCATGAGTCAAGTCAAGTCACAGCTGATCTTCATGAGTCAAGTCAAGTCACAG
>NW_015558302.1:0-319 GCF_001515605.1 Sinocyclocheilus anshuiensis | reverse complement strand
TCCAGAGTCACGTCACATCACAGCTGATCATCCAGAGTCATGTCACATCACAGCTGATCATCCAGAGTCCTGTCACGTCCTGCCTGTTGCACCCAGATCCTCAAAGACTGTACTTCATTATCCCAGACTGGCATCCAGCGTGGAGGACCCACCGCTGGTGTCGGCAAGTGCAGCTGGTATCCCTAAACCAGCGCTCTTAAGCCCTCCAGTTCCTGAACTGTTTCCCCTGGCTGTAGAGCTTCCCACAGTGGGGATCGCTTTATGGTGTATTTGCGCTGCGTACACCACCACTGAAGCTTTAGAGACGGCGGCGGCCACT
>NW_015558301.1:611-818 GCF_001515605.1 Sinocyclocheilus anshuiensis | reverse complement strand
TGGTTTTACTACAGTAATGTTGTAGTAACTAAAAAAAACTTTACACAATCAAATCACTGTGAAATCTTTATATTTTATCAGGCAAAATGTAATACATTATATATATTACATAGCTAAAAAATATATTTTTCTTCAAACTTAATTTTATTGAACTTTATGTGTGCAAAGCAGAGAAAAATTGAATTGTATATATACTGTATATATATA
>NW_015558301.1:0-159 GCF_001515605.1 Sinocyclocheilus anshuiensis | reverse complement strand
AAAATATAAAATAGAATTGTATTTGTTGTTGTTGTTTTCTGGTAGTGTAAGTAATGTTTACTTAACCAGGAACATGTGACTGAGACAGGAATTTACATTTGATTCAAAAAAATAAAAAAAAGGGCTTTGCATCCTCATTTCAGAACACCACCTGTATGT
>NW_015558300.1:0-1068 GCF_001515605.1 Sinocyclocheilus anshuiensis | reverse complement strand
GTAATCAAACTTGGGGTGGCGTAGTCGGTCGTAGTTGGGCGGTTAGTTTAGTTGCCCTTCTGCAATTCTCATCTGCCACATTTGGCTCAGTCGGCAGGGTCGGTGCTGTTATAGATTGAGACACAGATTAGAAGTTAGTTTTTTTTTTTTGTGGTGTTTTTTTTAGGACCGTGGTGACTGTTCAGTGGACGGCCTGGTGTTTGGTAAGCATTTTTTTTAGTGTTTAGATAATGGAGGAGGAATTGCAGGATATGAGGGATTTAGTGGCCCAACTAAGGGCAGAAAATGAGCGACTGCGGCAGGACCGGGTACCTGTTGGGGTGCCCGATCCTGGCGCAGCTTCTGCTAATGTAGTACCACCGGTTACGCCACAGTCAGCGAGTGCCGGTGTGGCGGAACGACTTGTTTTTATACCACGGGAGAGACGTTGTCCTAAATTTAATGGTAGAAGCGGCATTAGCATTAATGAATGGGTGGAAGAAGCCCAGGCGTGTATGCGTTTGCGTCAGATGTCCCGAGTAGATCAAGCTTTCTTCTTATTTGATCATCTTGAAGGAGAGGCTCGTGAGGAAATTAAATATCGGCCTGAATCTGAAAAGTGCGATCCGGATAAGATTATTTTCGCATTGCGTGATTTGTATGGGTGCTCAGAATCATATGTGGCCCTCCAAGAAGTGTTTTTTTCTCGAAGACAGCAAGAGGGTGAAACATTATTAGAATTCTCCTTGGCTTTATTGGGCTTATTGGAGAAAGTCAAAAGTCGAGCCCCATATGCCATTCCAAATGCCGATACCGTGTTAAGGGATCAATTTGTTGAGTGTGTATTGGATAGTGCTCTCTGTAGGGAGCTTAAGCAGTTTGTCCGACGTCAGCCCACTGCAACGTTGTTGGAAGTCCGTGGGGAGGCCCTTAGATGGGAATGCGAGGGAACGCTGGGTGGTGTACGGGGTCGAAGCCATTCGGTCCCTCTGGTGAGTGGAATTCAGTATGGGGTGCGAGGTGACTTGGGTGTGGGCATTGGGGCAAGTCAAGGGAACCAGTCGTCCGAATTAGATGAGCTACGAAAGC
>NW_015558299.1:0-531 GCF_001515605.1 Sinocyclocheilus anshuiensis | reverse complement strand
TCTCCACTTGTAAAACTAGTGGCAATGGGGCGCTAGTTTATTCGAAGGAGGCACTCCTGTCTCTATGCTACTGTGGATATGCAGCAGATCTGTCCCGATCATTTATTAAAAACTTGCCGGAGGGCATGAGAGCTCCACGTCGTCAGCGACTGCGAGGAAGAGGCCAGAGAGGAGGTGCACGACAACGGCTACGGAAAAGAGGTAATCGACCCCGACTGCCATCTATGATACTGAGTAACGCAAGGTCGTTGAGGAATAAGATGGATGAACTTAATGATCCTGAGTAACGCAAGGTTGTTGAGGAATAAGATGGATGAACTTCGAATCTTAACAAGGGGATGCTTTGAGTACTGGGAGTCCTGTATTATGCTTTTTACTGAGACTTGGTTACAACCAGAGATCCCTGACGGTCTTGTTGAAATAGAGGGGTTCTCACACATTTGCTCTGATAGGAGCGAGCTGTCGGGAAAAAGCAAAGGGGGTGGGTGCCTGTACATAAATGACAAGTGGTGCAGACAGCACACAGTTCGG
>NW_015558298.1:1551-1722 GCF_001515605.1 Sinocyclocheilus anshuiensis | reverse complement strand
CTGAACTTTGATTTCAGTGATTTGGACTATGAGATGGACACTTGGGGTTTAAAAGGGGTCATATGATGCAATTAAAATTTTTCCTTTCTCTTTGTAGTGTTACAAGCTCTTGGTGCATAAAGAAGATCTGTAAAGTTGCAAAGACTAAAGTCTCAAATCCAAAGAGATATT
>NW_015558298.1:1110-1473 GCF_001515605.1 Sinocyclocheilus anshuiensis | reverse complement strand
GGCTCGTTCTAACACGCCCCCACATATCTACGTCACGATGTGGGAAGATTTTCATAACACCGCCCAAATGTTCATGCAAAGAAAGAAGGCGTAACTTTTATTCTCGCAGTAGTATTGTTGTTGCCGCTGCCATGTCGTGAAGGCACTGTGTGTTTCTTTGTGAAAGCGAAACTACTTTGTTTGGCCTTCCAAAAGAGGATATCTGCTTCGTCATGCCTGGAGCTGATCCGTGCTGGTTGCTAAGGACAGGGCTCTACGCTTATTTTTCTTTTTAACTTTTTTAACTTTTTAACTTAAAAAATTTAGGAGCACAGTCAAAAATTTAGGAGCACCTTCTAATCAATAATCCAAAATTTGATCAAA
>NW_015558298.1:0-210 GCF_001515605.1 Sinocyclocheilus anshuiensis | reverse complement strand
AAACTCCCTTAAAAATCATTAAAAGCTGTCACTCATCTTAGCTCATCGCGATCTCACATTTATAATCAACGAAGCCCTCTACACTGCACAATGAATCTTTTATTTACACCGTCTGCACTTTGCAAATGCGACTGAAATGGTCGCACTGTAGAGCCCTGGAGGAAATCGCGCTGTCAATCGCCGGATCGGCTTTCACCGTGGACGAAGCGG
>NW_015558297.1:0-950 GCF_001515605.1 Sinocyclocheilus anshuiensis | reverse complement strand
TGTATATATATATATATATATATATATATATATATAGATGGATGTGGTGAGGATTTTTAGCATGATAGAAGATTCTGTAAAACTTAACAGTTCAGCATGCAATGCGAGACAGCACAGCAGAATGGATTTGGCTGCGAGTCTGATTTATTCTCACCGTGAGATACACCTCAGTTTCTCGCCCCAGGAAAGAAAGCCCTTCAGGACGTGGGATGTTGTAGAAGGGAAGTTCTCAGATAATTCCTCTCATCTCCATGCCATTGCAAGCCAAGATGGAAATGGGTAAGAAAAATTTGTTCAAATGGAAGCAGGGTCACACTGCATCCCTCCGCAGCCAAAATGTTCAATCAAGCAGTATGCTACATATACACAGTAAAAAAACGCAGTGTCAATTTAACACTTAAAGTGTCGATTTTAACACTACTAAAGATCATATATGGTCCCAATCTGTCTAGTGTTAAAAGTACACCGTTCGTAGTGTTGAATTTTTAGTGTTAATATAGCACCTTACAGTGTAGAAAAATTACACTCCGAGTGTAGTGTTACACTTGCTATTGTTGTTCAAATTTTACACTATGGGGTATTTAACACCCCTGGTGTTGTTTTAATCCTTTAAGTGTTATTAATGAAGTACTCTTTTCAGTGCAAACACAAAAATGCTATTGTATGGTGTTAATGTACAAGATTAGACATAAAATCAAGAGTCTTCAGACAGATGTATAAATTTCAACGTTTATTTAACAAATGGGCAAAGTGGCAACTTTAAAACATATATCAGATGTGTAGAGGTTAATTAGTCAGTCACATTCATTAAGTGTTGCACAGAAACATAAAATAGTTAATAAAACACAAAATCATCAAATTTGCCTAGACATGAACAAATATGACAGGTAGATTTGACAGTTGTTTAGCATCCATGAATGATGTTCCTCGTTGTCCCATCAGCGAGCAGG
>NW_015558296.1:0-1021 GCF_001515605.1 Sinocyclocheilus anshuiensis | reverse complement strand
TGCTCCTTGCTCGTCCAGTCAGAGAAGTATAATAAAGATGAAGTCCACTGTCTGACTCCAAGCACTGCTCGATGTTCACAGCTGTTTGAGGAACTTCTGCCATTTCTTCTGCGATGACACTTCTTCGGTTACTACAACACATTGTTAAAAGACATGTGTGGCACATTTAAGAGAAATATTCAGTTATTCTTGTATGTCTCTACATGCTAAGTGAAGTAGCAACACAGCCGTGACTCTGTGTTTTGTTGTAGTCAGTTAAATGTGTTTTGGCAGTGGTGAGCACCTGTACATATAAGTCTGCTTACACAGCAACTGTAAAAGCAGGACACAGCTACTGCAAATGATCTCAGACATATTGAAGCATATAAATTTGACTGCAGTACATTGTCATCGTAAGAATCACTGCAACTAGCTTATATATTTAGTTAACTGAGATTATTTGACAAGAACGTTCTTCTACAGAATTATAATACTAATAGTACAAACAAATCCTCTTCACTCTAACATCCTTGAAGTAATTACATTCAGTTACATTCATAAAAATAAGAATGTGGAAACTAAAACTACAAACCTTTCTCCTTGTATGCGCTGGACCGTCATCCTCCTCCTCTTCTTCATCTGTTTGTTTGCGGATCGGAGTGTTTTTCGTCAAAGTTTAGTGCAGCGTAAACATTCTAGACTCACATAAGATAACTGTACTTAGATCAAAGATCAAAAACATCTCGTTGATTTATTAGCTTTAGGTGGAGCATAACGAAAGTTTTCTGGCAAATCAGCAGTCTCGCACGCGAATTTAACCTTTTGCAAGTTTCATTATGAACTTGCTAACTAAAATGTAAACACGCATCTATGCTTACGAGAAATATTTAATCAAAAGAATCCCATTCATCCACATCTCTTGGTAAATAATCCATTGTGATTTGCTGTTATCAAAGCCCAGAGCACAGCACAGCAGACAGACGGAATTGCAATTCGATCCTACAAATGGCGGCCGCACCACTGTGTGACGTCACATGAAACC
>NW_015558295.1:409-597 GCF_001515605.1 Sinocyclocheilus anshuiensis | reverse complement strand
GAATATTCTATGGGAAAAAAGCCGCTAAAGGGGTCTGAAAGTTGCAAAATTTAGTGCTCGCTCGTGTGTCGTGTGTGTGTGAGTCGCGGGAGCTGATGGCAGGGGGCGGTGGATATTTGTGGCGGTCAATGTGGATATTGTGGATGAGTTCTTCTGTGTCATCACGTTCTATTAGTTCTACAGCTTAA
>NW_015558295.1:0-399 GCF_001515605.1 Sinocyclocheilus anshuiensis | reverse complement strand
TCACCGTATCAAAAGCAGCAGACAGATCCAGCAAAATAAGTATAGAAGATTTGGAAGCCGCTCTTGCCAGGCTTCAACAACTGAAAGCAAGGCAGTCTCGGTCGAATGTCCACTTCTGAAGAAGTGAAAGAATTCCTTGTAAAAAATAAATAAAAAATAATACATACATACAGTGCACAGCATAAATGAGTACACCCCCTCTAAAACTTAACAAATACAGCAATTACTCTTTAATTAGAAGACATGTTAGGGTTCTTTGGAGATGTAATGTTCCAACAAGCCTGCTTGATCAGTTACCAAAGAAGAATGCTAAAATTATTCAGCAAAATAAGATTTTCTTATCAAAGTGGTAAAATTTTGTGTTGCAAAAATTAGTACACCCTCCTGAAAGTTACTAAA
>NW_015558294.1:1176-1307 GCF_001515605.1 Sinocyclocheilus anshuiensis | reverse complement strand
CGTGATGGCCCAACAGCTCCGGGACGCTGGCCGCAAGTGGCTGTTGGCAGAGCAACGCGACATCGAGGGAGTGGTCGATCTGGTGGTGCTGGAGCAGTTCGTCGCTCGGCTACCACGGGGGACGGCCAAGT
>NW_015558294.1:0-524 GCF_001515605.1 Sinocyclocheilus anshuiensis | reverse complement strand
CGGGCGGTGGGGGTATGTGGCGAGGGGGGCGGGGGAAGGTGAAAGGCTGCAGCGGGAGAGCGAGTTTGGAGACGAGCGGTGATAAGGAGGTCAAGTGAATAATGATTAACACCTGTTTGCAATTCCAGTGATTGGCGAGGAGACGAGAGATAAGTGGCCGTCGACCTGGGAGAGGGGGAGAGAGACAGCAGAGTGTGCGACGACACCTGACTGCGAAACCCGAGAAGCGCTCATTGTTTTAGATGTTGTTTGTGTTGACCAATAAAAGGTCTACCCGCCACCCCTGACTTCCTCGTCCTTCTTCCCGAACTGCAAACTTTGCTACACTGGTGCCGAAACCCGGGACGAGGAAGTCTCGCGATGAGACGCTGAAAAATGCGTATGACCGGGTCCGCACCATCGACGGACAGCTTCTCCAGCCTGACCAACCTCTCTTGTATCCGTATTTTTCCCTTATAAAAGATAGGTTGTATCGGGTCACCCAAGATACCCAAACAAAAAAAAATACAACCCAGTTATTAGTC
>NW_015558293.1:381-937 GCF_001515605.1 Sinocyclocheilus anshuiensis | reverse complement strand
TTTTTATTGTGAATGTACACAAATAAAGGCAAACCTTTTACAATTGTGATTATCTTTATGACTAAAAGGAGTAGTTTCCTCCACTGTTAGAAGAAAAAAAATTCAAGTGATTGTGCCGGTGCCGCATGCAGCAGAAAGCGGCATCCTATTTTTCTTTAGGCTTATTTTACAAAAGCACAACGATTTGTTTTTATTGGGAATGTACACAAATCAATGTCAGTCAAACATATGGAAAAAACTATGTAGTAAAAAACTATGTAGTAAAAAACTATGTAGTAAAAAAATATGTAGTAAAATCTGTGCAGTTAATTGTTATCACCGCACCGCCGTGATGTTATGCAAAACATTTTGTTTTACGTGAATATTGGAATGCGAGTGAAGTACATAATAAATAATAATTTGCCATTCAAATACATCGCGAATACGGAAACATTTGAATTTGTGTGGATTGAGAGACTCAAAGTTGGTTTCAGTTTCGTTTTAGCCTAAGGGTGCTTTCACACTTGGTTCGATTGCTTGGTCCGAACCAGAGTTCGATTGCTCCCCCCTCCCCCCG
>NW_015558293.1:0-290 GCF_001515605.1 Sinocyclocheilus anshuiensis | reverse complement strand
AACCGCGGTTCGTTTGCGTCATCAAGCCAGCAGCTGTTTACCCCGTTGCTTAGTAACGATGGCGCAGGAGAAGACGGTAAAATGCGTAGCAAGGCTCTCTTACATTTTTTATTTATGTTTTTGAACCGTTGGTTTTGTTTCCAAAGCTTCAGTACATAACGGCACTTACGTCTGCCTTACGAATGTACTGCAAATGCTCTACAGTACTCTGAAGGTGAACAGAAATGAGATATACAGCTCTCTGGTTGCAGCGCGTCAGTCACGCTCATCAAGAAAGTGAGTGAAACACA
>NW_015558292.1:0-242 GCF_001515605.1 Sinocyclocheilus anshuiensis | reverse complement strand
CACTATTTGTGGATAATTTTGGCAATTCTTGGTTTTTGGGTAAAACAAGTCACTGTTTGTGGATCATTTTGGCAATTCTTGGTTTTTGGATAAAAAAAATCACTATTTGTGGATAATTTTGGCAATTCTTGGTTTTTGGATAAAAAAAAAATGGAATATTTGTGGATAATTTTAGCAATTCTTGGTTTTTGGGTAAGAAAATCACTATTTGTGGATAATTTTGGCAATTCTTGGTTTTTGGA
>NW_015558291.1:0-818 GCF_001515605.1 Sinocyclocheilus anshuiensis | reverse complement strand
CGGCCTGCTACAACCACTACCGACACCACAACGACCTTGGTCTCACATCGCCATCGACTTCATCACCGACCTTTCCAAACCAATTCCAAACCATCACCGAGACACCACAACGACCTTGGTCTCATATCGCCATCGACTTCATCACCGACCTACCCAATTCCCAAGGTAACACCACCATACTCACAATCATAGACCGATTCTCCAAAGCCTGCCGCCTAATTCCTCTACCCAAGCTCCCTACAGCCTTCGAAACCGCCGAACTGCTCTGCAACCAGGTGTTCAGATTCTATGGCCTACCCGAAGATATCGTGTCAGATCGAGGGCCTCAATTCACTTCCAAAGTATGGTCCGCCTTCTTCAAACACCTCAACGTCAATATCAGCCTTACATCCGGGTACCATCCTCAATCCAACGGGCAAACCGAACGGCTGAATCAGGAGGTGATTCGATTCCTCAGATCCTACTGTCAGCAGCAACAATCGGACTGGAGCAGGTATCTATTTTGGGCAGAATACGCACAGAATTCACTGGTGAAACCAGCCACAGGGATGACCCCGTTCAAGTGCATCCTGGGTTTTCAACCACCATTGTTTCCCTGGTCTGGCGAACCCACCGACCTACCCTCGGGTCACAGACTGGCTGCAACACAGCGAGGAGGTCTGGGACCGAGCTCACACCCACCTACTTCATGCTGTCAGACGACAAGAACAACAAGCTAACCGACTTCGATGTCCCGGTCCAGAGTACAAACCGGGCCAATGGGTATGGCTCTTGACTAAAGATCTCCGCCTCCGGTTACCATGTAAAAAGCTCAGTCC
>NW_015558290.1:1302-1656 GCF_001515605.1 Sinocyclocheilus anshuiensis | reverse complement strand
TAATTTCATCAATGCATTGGCAGAGGGAGTCAATGGGGCTGTCGTCATTTGGAGATAAGGCTAGGTAAATCTGAGTATCATCTGCATACCTGTGATAGGCGATTTGGTTCTTTCTCATTATTTGACTTAGTGGGAGCATATACAGGCTAAACAAGCCTAAACAAGTGTAAGATAAATATCCATATTTAAAACTTTATAAACCATAATTGTTAGCTTCCGCTAATAATAATAATAATTATAATAATTATTCCTTACATTTATATAGCACTTTTCTAGGCACTCAAATTGCTTTACATTGTCAGGGGGTATCTCCTCATCCACCACCAGTGTGCAGCATCCACCTGGATGATGCGA
>NW_015558290.1:0-1146 GCF_001515605.1 Sinocyclocheilus anshuiensis | reverse complement strand
TAGACCGGACACAAAGCTTTAGGACCTCAGACCAGCTCTTTGTCTGTTACGGAGGCCAGCAGAAGGGGAAAGCCGTCTCTAAGTAGAGGATGGCCCACTGGAGTGTGGATGCCATCACCCTGGCTTATCAGGCACAGTGTGTGCCTTGACCGCTCAGATTGCGAGCTCGCTCTACTAGGAGTGTTGCATCCTCCTGGGTGCTGGCTCGTGGCGCCTTGCTGACAGATATTTGTAGAGCTGCGGGCTGGGCGACCCCCAACACGTTTGTTAGATTCTATAGCCTTCGTGTGGAGCCGGTATCCTCCTGTGTTCTCACCTCAAACGGGTAGTGGCACTGAGAGGCCCCAGTTTAGTGTCGGCTTGCTAAAACTGCTTGAGAGTGTTCGTACTGTAGGCCCTGTCAAGCTCCTCCGTCCCCTCATGGCGGAACGTCCGGCGCCAGGCCCTCACTCGCTGAATTCTTGAGAACCGGTAGAGGGCTGGGTTACATATGTAGAGACCTAAGTAAATCCCATATGTGTAAAGTCCACGGTATAGCCTCAGAGCCCGTGTTTCCCCGGCAGACCTGCCATTTCCATGAGGGATACAATCACCTATACTCTTCCATATGCACCTAAACGGATGTCATATGTGTAAGTGCTTCCGAAACCTCCTTCGGGAAGGATGGGGCTTCCGCAACGTTCCTGTTCCAAGTGGAACGGGTACGTTTTCCCAGTGTTATCCAATCTCACTGAGTGGGTAGAGCTACGACAACAGTGACTGGTCTTCTTGTTGCGAGCCCTGGGCCTACTCCAAAAAGGGGGCACAGGAGGCTCGCACAGGACACTGGAAGGGGCAGCATCCATGTCGCTTTGGTAGGGATTCCCAATTCGTTGAATTTCACCGACTGAAAGGGAACGTCTCGGTTACGTATTGTAACCCTCGTTCCCTGAGGGAGGGAACGGAGACGTCACGTCCCGTCGCTACGGCTGCTGTACCACCGCTGAGCGGCCGGGACACCGGCTCGGCTCCTCAGCGAAAACCTGATTATGCGCTGCACCGGCTGCCTACTTATACTTACTGTGATCAGCGGCAGCTGGATGCAATAACTGCATGCCAATTTGCATTGGCTCGTTTAGTTTACACTCGAAGTGGATTGGTCTCTCT
>NW_015558289.1:983-1187 GCF_001515605.1 Sinocyclocheilus anshuiensis | reverse complement strand
TTGTTTCAAAGTGAAGCGCGCACATTGCGCAGCGCACGCGATCGGGTTCTTTCGGGTTTCGGGTCGGGTTCGGGTTCATGTTTAACGAATAGCTTCGGGTTCGGGTCGGGCTCGGGTTTATAACTAAACTAAAACTAAATGCAGGCTACGCTGCTTTCATAGACGCACGCACACACATTATTGCACACGACAACACAGCACGGA
>NW_015558289.1:0-567 GCF_001515605.1 Sinocyclocheilus anshuiensis | reverse complement strand
TGACGAAAATGACCATAATTTGCACGATGGAAGAATTATCGTCTTGTCGAATACAACCATTCAAAAACTCGGCATAATTTATGTGACCGAAGCACCCGATGTTCATAAACTTTCATAACTGGTAAGTGTTTTTTCTTTTGCCTTGTGAACTGGCCGAGCCTTAATGATTGTGTTTCTTTACGTGTATTTCTTTACTGACCGTTGCATGCAATCGTGAAATACCGAATTTTTTTTTCATTGGCTATTCGTTGTGATACGTAATATGTGGGGTTACGCAATACGTACAGGGTGTACCGGAAGTGTCTGTGTAGTTGAACTATGTTGAGCACCTAGTAAAGAAGTTCAAACCAACCTATAATGAAGTCCAGTAATACTTCATGGTGGCAGCGGTAAACAGCTACAGTATCACCGCGTGAGTGTTCGTGACCAGTGAAGCGGAAATTTATCATGCCGCGAGTCTAATAACCTGGCCGCTGTATAACGCGCGAATCCAATGGTCTTGTACACCAATGTGGGACCGGTAAGAAGCACATTGTCTGCGTGATAACTGCTAAAAGGTCCAGAGTA
>NW_015558288.1:0-2656 GCF_001515605.1 Sinocyclocheilus anshuiensis | reverse complement strand
GGAAGACTACTTAAAGTTAGAGCTGTTTTTGAAAGCTATGTTTTAGCTTTTATTTGTATTTATGCTCCAACATCACCGGTTGAAATAATGTTTTTTTTGGTTTATTTGTATTTATGCTCCAACAACACCGGTTGAAAGAATGATCTTTTTGGATTTATTGTGTAATACTATACAAAGTTGTTCAGAAGAAGAATATTTATTTTTGGGGGGTGATTTTAATTGCACAGAAGATATGATTGATAGAAACCATATTGAACCCCACTTGTCTTCTCAGAAGCGTCTCACTCAGTTAATTAAGAGGAATGAACTATGTGATATTTGGAGGCAGCTGAATGGAAATGTAAGACAATATACATGGGTTCATATGAGAGAGAATATGGCATCTCTTGCCAGATTAGACAGATTATATGGTTTTAAACATCATCTTAATATTTTTAAAAATTGCTCTATCATCCCAGTAGGTTTTTCTGATCACAGCATGGTGCAATGTGGTTTTATTTTAAATTCCATTAAGCCTAGAAGTGCTTATTGGCACTTTAATATTTCTTTACTGAGTGATAACGTTTTTAGAGATTCCTTTAAGTTCTTCTGGGAGAATTATAGAAAATCCAAGTCTAATTTTGGATCAATACAACAGTGGTGGGACGTTGGTAAAGTCCAAATTAGGCAATTGTGTCAACAATACACTCGTAACGTCACTATAGATTTTAAAAAGTCTTTGGAGTCATTGGAAAATGAATTAACTGAATGTCAACAAAAAGCTGAATCTACTAGGGAAAATCATCACTTTGATGTTTTCTTTAAAAAGAAACCCCAGTTAGCGGATCTATAGAACACAGTCTATAGTTGGTCAGATCAAGATTTCAAAACATAAGTCATATGGATGCACCGTCAAAATGTTTTTTCAGTTGAGAGAAAAAAAATGGACAGAAGAGATTAATTCAGGCCCTCCAGTCTGAAGAAGGCCAAGTTTTGCTGAATCCTAGTGATATTCGAAAGAGAGCAGTTGGTTTTTACAAAAATCTTTATAGAAGTGAGTATGTAACAGAAGTTGATGTGGAAAGCACTTTCTTGAGTTCCCTACAGAAAATGTCAAAAGAGGGTAATGCAGTTATTTCAGGTGCATTAAGTCTGGGAGAGCTGTATAAGGCCCTTCAAGGCATGGAATCGGGAAAAGCGCCTGGGATTGATGGCCTCCCAATTGACTTTTATAAGTCGTTCTGGGCAGAGTTAGGCGCGGACTTGTTACAAGTGCTGGGTGATAGTCTGTCAAAAGGTATGTTGCCGTTGAGCTGCAGGAGGGCAGTGATAACGCTAATACCAAAGAAAGGAGATTTGACAGACATAAAAAATTGGCGACCTGTATCACTTCTTTGTTGTGATTACAAATTGCTCTCTAAGGTTTTAGCAAATAGATTGGCTAGCGTAATAAGTCAAGTAATTCATACAGACCAATCCTACTGTGTTCCTCGCAGATCCATTGTTGACAATATTTCTCTAATTCGTGACGCATTGGAAGTGTCAAAATTGCTTAATTGGGATTTTGGACTGATTTCACTGGACCAAGAGAAAGCATTTGATAGAGTTGAACACCTTTATTTGTGGAAAACTCTAGAAGCTTTTGGTTTTAAACAAGATTTTATCAAGATGGTCCAGGTGCTCTATAGTGATGTTGAAAGTGTATTAAAGATTAATGGCGGTTTATGTGCTCCATTCCAGGTTGAAAGAGGGGTAAGACAAGGTTGCGCATTATCTGGAATGCTGTACTCATTGGCCATTGAGCCTTTATTACAACAAATAAGAGAAAAAATTAATGGTTTGTTTTTGCCTGACTGTAAAAATGTATGTCTATCAGCTTACGCTGATGATATAATAGTTTTTGTCAGTGGACAAAAGGATGTAAATAGTTTATTTAATGTAATCAATGATTTTACTTTGTGTTCTTCAGCAAAGGTGAATTGGAAGAAATGTGAGACACTTTTAGTTGGTAAATGGAAGAATGGTAAACCAAAACTTCCTGAAGGTTTGGTCTGGGGAAAAGGTGGTTTAAAATATTTGGGAATTTTTTTAGGAGATGACATGACTCAACAGAAGAATTGGGAAGGAGTTGTTGAAAAAATTAAAGGACGTTTAGAGAAATGGAAATGGCTGCTTTCTAGAATGTCATACAGAGGACGTATTCTTGTCATTAATAACCTGGTTTCTTCTTCATTGTGGCATAAGTTGGCGTGCATTGATCCTCCTCCTCAATTATTAGGAAAAATACAAGCGCTTCTTGTGGACTTCTTTTGGGACAGACTACACTGGGTTCAACAGAGCATTCTTTATCTACCAAAAGAAGAAGGAGGACAAGGACTGATTCATTTACAAAGCAGAACAGCAGCGTTCCGGTTACAGTTCTTGCAGAGACTTTTAGATGGTGCAGCGGATGTCAGCTGGAGGGCAGTTGCCCACATTATTTTGCAGAATTATGGAAGCTTTGGATTGGACAAACATCTTTTTTTACTAAACCCTTTAAAAATGGACTTGTCTGTTTTCCCATCTTTTTATAGGAGTCTTTTTAAAGTTTGGAGTCTGTTTCATATTCAGAAATCTGAAAATCCATACTCAATGTACTGGCTTCTAGAGGAACCTTTAATTCTTGGAGCCCGTCTTG
>NW_015558287.1:0-862 GCF_001515605.1 Sinocyclocheilus anshuiensis | reverse complement strand
ACTCCATACACACTTCCTTGCCAAACTTTGAGATGCTAGAGTCAATCAGTTGCTCCCTGTGCATACACACTTCCTTGCCAAACTTTGAGATGCTAGAGTCAAATCAATTGCTGAAATTCTTCCCTGTGCAACATCTACCCTTGTATTTCTACCATCATTTAAGCATATTAAATCTTTCCATTCCAACATCTCTTCTACTACATTTCCATTCTGATCAGTATGTACACTTCCCCATAGCGTATTGTGAGCATTAAAATCCCCACACCATATAATTTTATGATTTCCTAATCCCCCAATACTCTCTAATGTTTCTCTACTTAACCTTTCACATGGGTTATAAAAATGTATCACCCATATACTTTGTGATTCGGCCCAAACTTCAACCACCAGCGACTCATATTCCTTATTTACCTGCACTGTTCTAAATCCTATTCCTTGTTGTACAAAGGTAGCAACTCCACCTCCATTTCCAACACCCCTATCTCTTCGTACTGCTACATATCCTTGTAAAACAAAGTTTAAATGCGTTTTCAGCCATGTTTCCTGTATACATATAATTTGCGGTCTGCTTTCTAAACTATCAACACATTTTTTAAATTCCTGTCCATTAGCGATCAGACTTCTTGCATTCCACTGTAAAATTGTAAAAACCATTACAATCCACCACATGCTGCTTGAGAGTTTGTATTTTGCATCTTGATTCTCTCATTTATTTGCTCCACAGTTACTTCTTCTGTTTTCAGATGTTTTCCTGCTGCTCTGATTATAATTCTGATCTTTTCTGTTGTACTTTCTGTTTGTGCAGAGCAGTTTATTTCTTCAGCCACAAAGGCAATGAATGATACTTTGTCTACTAGCATAG
>NW_015558286.1:387-570 GCF_001515605.1 Sinocyclocheilus anshuiensis | reverse complement strand
CCACAGCGGTGCGGTGACTGACTGCCACACACACACACACTCCTCGAAACATTAGATTAATCCGCGCTGGAGCCGCACCGGAGCACAACCCACGCAAGGAAGATAAGGAATAGGAAGATCGCTGCAATTCCAGGTTTTCAAACAGAGATGGCGACAAAGAGGCAAAACTTACGGACTGCAGCT
>NW_015558286.1:0-152 GCF_001515605.1 Sinocyclocheilus anshuiensis | reverse complement strand
ACGGTGTGCAACGGGGTTTGAGATACGTTTTCTCTTGTTTGGTGGGTGTGTCAAAAATGTCAGAACAGAGTGACTGAAGAATCAGGCTAAACAGAGAATTAATATTAAGAGGGTATATGTCGAACATCACCTGACCAAACCCGGAAAACAGG
>NW_015558285.1:0-1329 GCF_001515605.1 Sinocyclocheilus anshuiensis | reverse complement strand
AATGTCTTCTTTTCCCCGGGCACATTCATAATCATTCATTTTGCCGGTGCTTTGTGGCAAGCTTTATGCGCGCGCTTGAGCACAGCCTATATGCCTAAAGGATGGTTTAGTAGGTTATTATATTAATCAATTTAATATAAACGTGTGACTAGTTGACTAGAAAAATCTTTAGTCGGGGGCATGCAGGCCTACTTGGCACAAGGAACCGATCCATTTTTAAAATAAAATTCTATGACATTATGGAAAGTGCGACTGCAAATCACGTCACGCTGCATTGCACGAGTTATGCATGCGTTATGAGTCAAATGCTTTTATTTAATTTCATTTTTTGGGGGTGCTATGGGGGTGCTGAAGCACCTGCTAGCCCCTCCCTAGCGTCGCCCATGCCTAACCTTTAAATGTGTCATCTTTCACATCAAATTCTTATATTGTTTCAATTGATAAAGTTAGAATAATAAGAAACTGTAGAGTGTTACTATTCAAATGAAATCAATATCAATAAACTGCAGAGGAAACAGAAGCTGCATCTCAAGTGGCATTAGATGTATTTACACACTAGGGATGTGCATCTCATGACTGAGGCCGATACGATATGCATCTTGATGCATAGCCAACGATACGATACATTAAAGATACATATGAAGCAGCTGATATGCATCTCGGTGCATAGCCAACGATACGATACATTAAAGATACATATGAAGCAGCTACCGATGCGATACAATTCACCCCTATTACGATGCTGTGCGATTCGATTTCGATTCGATTCGATGCAATGGGAAAAAATATCACTTTTAATGCCTCATGGCCTGTTTCATAAAACAAGTTTACCAAATAAGCCAGGCTTATTTCAGTTAGTCTGACTCATTGTCAAATGATTTGGTTCCATAAAGCAAATTTACCAGGCTTAGTTCAGTTGATTGATTGAATGATTTGGTTCCATAAAGCAAATTTAACATAGGCCTAGATCAAGCTAGTCACTGTGGCAACTTATGCTGGGAAACTAACCTGGTCTAAAGCAGGTTAACTGTCAGACTAAGCTGAGTTCCTCTAACACTGACCAATAGGAACACTATTATTTGACTTTTTTTTTTACAGTTTCTAGCCATGCAGCCTTTCTCTCTGGTTTTATGACAGCTGTACGTTTTATAGTTTGCGGAACAGATAGCAGAACAGAACATTACAATCTAAAATTGCTCTTTAAAGCATTAAAATAACAAAATTAAAAGTTAAAATCACTTAATTAAAATTAAAATAAATAATAAAGAAAATGACTTCTAAACTGAAACACACATTAACTCATTTGAGCTTAGTAATTAGTACTGAACT
>NW_015558284.1:0-613 GCF_001515605.1 Sinocyclocheilus anshuiensis | reverse complement strand
CAGTTTTGCATTCAGTTATCATGGAACTTCCAAACGCATTGCTAATTTTTAACATTGTAAGCTAATATGAGATCACACAATTACTAACAAATGGAAATTAACGAACATACATCTGCTGGATATTCCCATATATTCTCTCATTTGCGATGAGCAGCCTTGAAGCAGTTTCTGTGTGGCACAAAGCAAAGGTGGATGTTGCATTTGTCACAGAATACATGTGTTTTCCCTGTGCAGTATGGCCTCTTGCATCTGGTGGCCTCTGTCTTCTCATCATAATTCGGCATGTGGTCAACCATATCATACTGCACTTCAGGTAGAGGCCTTGCATCCTGAACTCGTGGTCTGTGGGCATGCGGTTGTGGTTCTGGAGACATACTGGGTCTTCCACGTTTTGCTGCCACTGGCGGTTGTGGTTCTGGAGACATGCTGGGTCTTCCACGTTTTGCTGCCACTGGTTTATGGACACTCACCAGACACTGGGCCACATTCATCTTGAAATGGAGGAGATCCAGGGTGTCTTTTGTTTGGAGATTGGCCCTCTTGGCATCCAGCCTGTACTCTAACCAAATGTTGACCACAGCTAGATCAAAAGCATGTGTAATCATTCTCAGGG
>NW_015558283.1:0-2538 GCF_001515605.1 Sinocyclocheilus anshuiensis | reverse complement strand
GTGCTCCCACCTGCACACACATCAGCACACTAACAGCAGCTCATTAGCATGTTCTTTGTTTCTCTTGACATGTCAGTGAGTGTCTGAGCACCTCTTGCTGTAAGACCCTGTCAGCCGCAGATATAAAGCACTGAGCATGCTAACTAGCTCTAAATGGAATCACACGCAGCCCACAATTTCTCATTGAGCCACTTCTTGACAGATACAACACTTGAGTCCTCCTCACCGCCACCCATCACTTTCCCTTCCACCGTCCTAATCATTGGAATGAACTGTGATTGGTTGCACACAGGAAGTAGAGTGATACAGGTGGAGGGATTCTCAGATAGTTTGCAGGTCACTCTTGTCTCACTTAGTCATGGATATTTGAAGAGAAGCTCTGTATGCTTACTGTATATTTATTTCTATGTAAGTGTTTGTAATTGTCATTTTATTTTTGTTTTGAATTTTAAATACTTTTAAAATACTTTTTTAACAATACATTTTGACGAAATTAATACTTTTATTGAGAAAGGACACAATAAATTGATCATAAATGATTACAAATATATTTACAATGTTACAAAATATTTCTATTTCAAATGAATGCAGTTCTTTTGAACTTTATATTCTGAATTCTGAAAAAAAGAAAGTATCATGGTTTCCACAAAAATATTAGGCAGCACAACTGTTTTCAACATTGATAATAATACGATTTACCATTACAATAAATTAAAATATAAAATATATTAAAATATAAAACAGTTATTTTAAATAGTAATAGTATTTCACAGTATTATTTTACTTTACTATATTTTTGGTCAAATAAATGCAGCCTAGAGATCTTTCAAAAACATTTAAAAAATCTTAAACCCCAAACATTTGTATGGTAATGGAAATTTATATATTATGTATTCCAACTTTTTATTCTCGTAATTGCTAGTTTATATCTGAATTCTGAGTTTATTTCTGAAAGTTGTGAATCTCAAAATTCTGTGAGAAACAAGTCCAAATTGACCTATCGGTAAGCCCCTCCCCTCGAACGCAGATGAGCCAATGGCAGTCGAGTATCAGTTGCACGGGGAGCGGAACTCGGACATCTTTAGGTTTCAGCGCCATAGCGAAACATTGGAAGATCCGAAGCTCGCATCGGTTTGATGGTGTTTATGCTACAAAAATGGAAAAACAATGTGCCTGGGGTACTTACACTAATTCCAGTTATCCCGAGAGGATAGGCAATGTAATTTATTTTATTCCATATCCTAAATCCAACCAAAACAGAGCAAAATGTCCCAAAGCATTCAACCCCAATCACAATGAAGACGAAAACATTCATTTTCTGGTTGTCATACTCTCATTAAGTTGCACTTTTCATCTGCTCAAGCAAAATGTTAATGTCATCTTGTGCTTCAGCAAGGTATCTCTGGCTAAAATTAGCTAACGTTAGCGTTAAAGTTAGTGAGTCCATGCTAACGTACAAACCTAAATAGTGAACTTTTCTCATGTCATGTACGGTTCAGTGAAAGTCAAAAACACATAAAGGAAGGTCTATATAGAGTTCCTTCTCCATATTAATCTGGTTAAATGTAAATTAATTTAATCTTACTCTGCGGTATATGAACGGTGTTGATCCGGCATGTTGTCATTGCGATCGTGACGACCGTAACATAATTCTCCAATTTGCATTGTGATCTGTATTTTTACATATTTATTATAATATCTTTTATATATCCCTCCATGGCATATTTAAGTCCCACTTAAAGGTCCATCTGTGTCCCAAATTTATCAGAAACACCTCGGAAGAAGGTTTTCACTGACAGCTATCTGTGTCAAATTGTTCAAAAAAACACCTCGGAAGAAGGTTTTCACTGACAGCTGTCATTGTAAGAGAGTGAGCAGCTCCGTTTGTTTGTCTGAGTGAGCAACAGTAACTAAGGGGGAAGGGGTTTACCGACAGGTCAATTGTGAGATCAATAACAGAGGAAAAAGTGAGATATATAGTTGCAATTACCTTTTTTACTTTTTTATTCAGTGGTGGAAACAGGCTTTCATAGAAAACAAGACAAAAATCATTTTTATTAGAATTTTTTTAATACAATTTTGTATTAGTAGAGATGCACAATACTACATTTCTCAGCCGATAAAGACAGCTGATTATTCAGAATGATATCTGCCGATTCCGATACCAATACCGATAGTTTCGTTTTCTTAAGGTAAAAAAATTATCTCTCCCAACTAATGCTGTAAACTATACAGGGAACCCTCCCGTTTGGTACATAATATTAGAGGTTAAAATTAACAGCTCCCTCTAGTGTTTTTATAGCTAACTAACCAACTGTTAACAATGGATAACTTTCCTGAGGTAAATGCAATGTTAAAGGGTTAGTTCACCCAAAAATGAAAATAATGTCATTAATTACTCACCCTCGTATTGTTCGAACACGTTCGTTCATCTTCGGAGCACAATTTAAGATATTTTTGATGAAATCAGAGGGCTCTCTGACCCTCCCATACACAGCAAGGTAACTACCATGTTTAAGGTCCAGAAAAGTACCAAGA
>NW_015558282.1:0-515 GCF_001515605.1 Sinocyclocheilus anshuiensis | reverse complement strand
GTCCTTTGTGGAGGGCAATCTTGGCGCCGGCGGCGGTCAGTTGGTCCAGGCCGTGGCTTTCAGGTGTCAGGTGATCGGTCACCGTCGTGTGTTTCATCAGAAGGTCATCAACATAGATTAAGTTCCCTCTTTCATCAGAAGGTCGTCAACATAGATTAAGTTCCCTCTTACCCTGGCATCCGGGCATGCTTTGTTGAGGAAGATGTTCAATTCGGCTGGTGAGTTGGCATAGCCGAATGGGCACCTGGTGAAGGTGTACTGCCGATTGCAAAAGGTGAAAGCCAGCTTGTGTTGGTCATCTGGATGCACTGGTATAGTCCAAAATCCTGAGGCCACATCAAGAGTGGAGAAGATTGTGGCTCCTCTGATTCTTGGTATCTCCTGTTCCAGCTGGGTCATAGGCCATCGCGACAATGGCACCTGTTGCTTCAGTTTCCTATAGTCGATGGTTGGCCGCCACTTGCCATTTAATTTGAGGACAGGCCAGATGGGGGCAGAGTAGGTGCTGTTACATG
>NW_015558281.1:0-553 GCF_001515605.1 Sinocyclocheilus anshuiensis | reverse complement strand
ACTTGAAAATATCATCTTTGTGTTCAGCAAAATAAATAAAATCATACAGTTTTACAACAATTTGAGCATGAGTAAATGACAATTTTAATTTTTTAGTGGTCTATTCTATGCCTTTTTTATCTTCCTTTAACATGATAAAGCAACATTATTTTTTAGCCTTTTTTATAATTAATTTTTTTCTAATTATTTCTTAGCCTGTAAAGCATTTCTGTGTAAAAGTTTGTGACCTGGCCTTGTCTCCCCCCAGGTTTGCATGGAGTTCAACAGAATTACGGGCAAAAATCTAAAGCAGGAATTCTACGAAAACCTGGACAGACACAGTTCACGGTTCATGGACCTTTTTAAAACCAGAAGGGGGACTCCTGGTCAGCACTTGTTGAACTTTTTACAGCAAATAAAGGTCAGTAATTATTTGTCTTATTTAACATAACTTGAAGGTACTGTATAGTTCACCCAAAAATGGATATTCTGTCACCATTTACTCATTTACTTAACAAACAATTTTGGGGCACCATTGACTTCCTTAGTATTTATTTTTAGTATGTACATGTCA
>NW_015558280.1:0-787 GCF_001515605.1 Sinocyclocheilus anshuiensis | reverse complement strand
ACTTCTACTGCACTGATCTCTGAAAATGTTCTCCTTCTCTTCCACTCAGACACCAAACATGCAAAAGTCTATCCCAGATCTTGATTCAATCTTTATTGATATTATTTTCATAATCACATTCACACTGCTCGTCCCTTTATTCAGACAGGGCTCATGCTTTCATTCAGTTTCCCTTTTATAGGAATACTGCATTCATATTTTTTCCCTTTATCTATAGGGCTAATCATTTATTCAGCCCTCTCGGGTGCGGCATGAACTGCGTCCGTCCACACCAAGTCACATTTAAGTGATGGACCAAGAGGGTGCGCAGCTCTTAACCACCCAATACGGAATTTATTTATTTCCTTATACATTCACTATCACTCATACAGACATTCATACGGACACAGACACAGTTTCAGTCTCATACAACAAAACACTACACTCTTCCTCGAGTGACCTGCAGGGCTCTCGCTCTTTTACTGATTAATCTCCCTCAACTCAGTAAAAAATCAGCGCCCAGCAGGGATTTCTGCCTACCCGTGCAGCCCTCTGAGCCTCCTTACACCTTTTTCTTTCTCAAAGCGGTATCTGTAGGTCTTTGCGCGCTGTCCTTTATTATATCTGCTTCATTGTTGATTGCTGCCCTTTTAGGCCCAATCCACAATAAATACAGACCATTACACGTAATGTATTTCTGCCTACACCATTCAGTTTCAGTTTAGGTTACCTATCAAGGCCTTCCCAATATTAAACCAAATCGGTGCATGCAGTTATTTCTTCTGGCATCAAAACCCCTTTTATTTTA
>NW_015558279.1:0-589 GCF_001515605.1 Sinocyclocheilus anshuiensis | reverse complement strand
CCATGTTACATTGAGATGTACAGAAATATGACACAGAAAAAAAAAATAATTTGGTTGTGCTTCTTGTAAAATTCAGCTTATTTCTTGAAAAACTATTTTGAACCCAGCTGATCTATTGTTGTGCTACTGAAAAATGTGCTGCTAACTCCTCAACGCTGGATGAGAAACATGCTAAGAAGTAGAGAAAGTGAGTCTTTCTGTGAAAAGGACACCATGTTCGTCTCCAGGAGCAAAGCTCTGGGAAGAAAGGGTGAGTGAGAAAAAAAAAGATAAAAGACAGAAAGAGAAAGAAATGAGAGAGACACAAAAGAGATGGGGTAAAAAAAGCATCTTCAGTTCCAGCAAAGGTGAAGCCACACACAGACAAAATAGTAGAGGAGGAACAACCATTAATAAATAATGACATTATTTATTAATTACATATTATGGATGATGTTTTCTCTTTTTATGTTCTTCATTTTTTACCTCTCTTTCAGTCTTTCTTCCTTTTTGTGTGTGGTTTTGAACTGTGTTCTTGGTTCTCCTCCGTCATTAAAAATTGAGAGGTTCAATACACATGTCCAGGTTTTCATTATCATTGAACTTGATG
>NW_015558278.1:0-839 GCF_001515605.1 Sinocyclocheilus anshuiensis | reverse complement strand
TAAAATTAAAATAAGCATGTAACGACCACAAACGGAGGAAAGTAGTGGTCCGATACATCACAGGACGTTATTGCTGCTGTACTGTGAATCTCAAGCACCCCTGCATTCTTATCATGGGTTTGTATTCTGTTTTATTAACAGCTTTTATTTAAAATTAGTGTTAAATATTGAAAAGAAGTTGGTTGCTGAACACAGCTTCAAAGGTGTGTTCAAAGCTGCTTGTCGTTATGTATATGGTAATTTTGTAATGTCTTTTTTTGTTTATGGTGATGGGCAGTTCAAGATCGCTGTTGTTCAAGAAGTTAATGACCACATCTCCTCCCCTGTTGCGGTTGTGAGCTAAAAATACCCAGAGGAGATGATACTTACGCTGGAATTCATACAGAAGTAAGCAACACATATGTTATGAAATGTGTATAAAGCATTTGGTTGTGTTGCTGTTTATTTAGTTGAAAATAATGAAGTATATTGTAAGACATCTGACAAGCTGATATGACAGATGCAAATGGAGACCATTGGAAATGTAAGTTTCCTTACATTTATAAACAATTGTTTGAATTGGAAAGTATTAGGCATAGCAGTTGATTTAATGAACTTAAAATACTGTATGATTGCTTTTCCATCTCCAACCTGCATGTTACTCTGTAGTTCAGTTTCATTAATTTCATTTTTTGTCATATCCATTTCTTTTAGAGTTTTCCTGTGAAGAAATCCTGAACGAGGGTTGAGATGAAGGCAACCAAGTGGCTATGCATTCCTCTAAGACACTTGCATGAACAACTTCGAAAATCCACGTAATATTTGAGCTTTTTTCAAATCTCAAAATGGAACTTGGACTA
>NW_015558277.1:797-902 GCF_001515605.1 Sinocyclocheilus anshuiensis | reverse complement strand
CAGATATTCTACTCACTATAAGCAACTTTGCAAGTACATCAACTTTTTCTACCAACCCTAACCTTAACTAAGCCTACTAATACTCTAATGAGAGTTAGTTGACAA
>NW_015558277.1:0-297 GCF_001515605.1 Sinocyclocheilus anshuiensis | reverse complement strand
CAAGCTTCATAGAAAGTGTTACCGGATTGACAAACAATTGAGGAAAGAAGAGAGAACATTCAGTTGGTGAGTTTTGCTCTTATATACTTAAATTTGGAGTTAGATGTCAGTAACGTGATTATTCTGTTTGGTTCTCTCTCTCTCTACAACCCCAACAGTGCATAAGTGTTAAATCAGAAATATATATTACAGAGTTTAACATGTTAAAACAAATGTTTCTTATTTAATTCTCCCTCCTTCCCTCTCTCTCTCTTTTTTCTCTCTCTCAGGAGTTGAAGCCTACAGCCTTTCTGTCCA
>NW_015558276.1:741-842 GCF_001515605.1 Sinocyclocheilus anshuiensis | reverse complement strand
GTTTCACTTTCACAAGCGTCACACACGGCGGGCTAGAGTGAGCGGAGGCCGGCGAGCTTGCAGCAACCACATGTGATGACCCCGTGCTGGACTTCGCTTCC
>NW_015558276.1:0-301 GCF_001515605.1 Sinocyclocheilus anshuiensis | reverse complement strand
CTTTATGCACTAAGAGCTTGTAACACTCCAAAGAGAAAGGAAAAATTTAAATCGCATCATATGACCCTTTTAATGTATCAATATATTTTACTCATTTTAGTGCCAGTACACCGACACAAATGAATGACTTTGACAATAAACATTTATATAAAATATAATAAAGCAAAAAATCAGTTGTAGAACCAGATGTGAAACCACTGGCTGTAACGGAAACAGTGGTGTATAAAGTACCTGAAAGTGATACTCAAGTAAATGTAGATATCTTACTAGAAAATGACTTTGGTAGAAGTTGAAGTCACCT
>NW_015558275.1:624-3514 GCF_001515605.1 Sinocyclocheilus anshuiensis | reverse complement strand
GAAAGGAACAATTGAAATCGCATCATATGACCCCTTTAAAGAGTTCTTTGGTGACAGCTTGGTTGTATCCAGGATTTTCTTCAAACGTGCACTTGAGCTTCGTTACGTAGCTTTAGTTAAGCACATAAATCAGTCCAAAAAGCATCAAACACCCAAGAGTGACACTGCAGAACTTCCACACCAACATCTGGTTGGTCTCAAGGACCAACACGAGCACCCTCTGAACGAAAGATGTACATGCCCACTGTTGTCTGTGCAATTCCAGAGTCTAGAATTGGATGATTATTGCAGTGATTTTTATAGTTCCGGCTTGTTGTATGTTTGCCAATAATTCTTTTAACCCAAACTGATGCTGTGTGTAGCTTTTCATTTCTTAAACAATCATGTCGGAGGAATGTACACATTCCAGCATGACAATAACAAAATTCATCAGGCTCAATTTGTGAAATAGTGGTTCAGTGAGCACGAGGAATCATTTTCATGTATGAACTGATCACCAGTCTCGAGCTTAACTCTGCTGAATGTCTTGAGGATGTGCTGGAGTCGACTTTACAGAGTGGCTAGACTCTCCCATTGTTAATACAAGATCCAGGCCAAAAATAAATGCAAATCTTGATGGAAATAAATGTTGTGATGTTGCATAATGTTGTTTAAACAATGCCACAACAAAGCACAATAATATGAAAGCTATAGGTGGTCCAATTAAATATTAGAGTGTGCAACTCCTTTTTGGACAGGCTACGTAAAGTCGATTCCAGCACATCCTAAAGACAATAGGGATTAGGTCAGGACTCTGTGGTGGACAATCTTTCAAAGTTTGAGCCTGATGAATCTTGACATTGTTATCCTGGAATATAGACATGGGTACGACTTTCGACCTGGTTGTTTGAGAAATAAAAGACTACACACTGCATCAGTTAGGGTTAAAAGAATTGTTGCCAACATGCCAGAAACATATTAATAACTTCAAGTAATGAGTCAATCCTTAAATATCAAGTATTTACTCGTTTAAATCCAGACAGCGACCTTTTTTGACCTGGCAGTATAAAATCAGAATTAAATGTATAGCCAGTTATTCTGAACTATACTACCTTAAGGAGAAGAGAATTCTGATGGAACTGGACACAGCCAAGCTTAAAAACATGAACTGTGACATGACCATGTTGTTCCAGGACGGTCAAGTGGCTTGATATCACTTGCACTGCATAAAACATTTTTTTTTTTTTTTTAAAGGCATTAAACATTGAGTACCTTTTGCAAGAAAACACCATTTCAGTATTTTACTTCAAAATGTCATATTTTTTAAATTTATTAATCGATCTTTCTTTGTAATTATTTGTACTTAAACTTTACTCTGCATTGCCATTTGTAACAGCTTCGAATGTGCTATTATTTCTCAAATGAAGTGTAGAGAACAAGCTTGTTAAGAAAATTGTTTTGAATTCAATGTACTCTACTAAGAGATAGTGAGTTATATCAAATCAAAAATGAGCTAATTTGCTGCATACTACACACACATGAGCAAAGCGAGACTGTGATGCCAATAAGAAAATTAACATAACTATCAATGTAAATACATCCATAATACATTTAAATTGTAAAAAGAGCAGGTTGACATACACTTACCACATATTCTTTAATGAGTGTCTCCATGTTTTCATTGAGGTAGATACTTGGGCTCCTCGGGATGTAATTGCAGTTGATTTTAGTCTTCATTCTCAAACATGCAGAACAACAAGATCCCAAAAACACGACATTAGTCATTGATTTACTCAGACATAAAGCTAAAGCTGAGTTAAAAATCTCGCTCAACTAATGCTGTAATTATAAAATAAACCCTGTCAATTGGTACATTAGTATATTACAGTGATTTGTAAAGAAACATTTAAATTGCATGTAAGGCTGTTTTTATATTATTATTATATTTTTAAATAATACATTTCTAATTATATTTTTCTTCTCCAGTTTGCTGAAATAAAAACATTTAAACAGTGGATGTCATAACTTGTTCTTCAATATGTAATGTAATTTTGAATAAATTAGTCTTAAATAACAAGTAAAGTAAAAATATAATGAATGTCATCTAGTGTATATATTTAGCAAAAGTTTCCTTTTTATTTATTTTTTTCTAGTTAAGTAACAAGTTTAGAGTTTATACTCACTCAATGGCTTTTATATGACATTGTTTAAAAGCCATTTTTTTGACGTCTTGAAACTCTGACTGAGCGATTACATGAGATGTGATTCTGTTTCTTTCAACACCTTCTGATGATCGTTCATGTTTATTTGCTGTGGTAACTAGAAATACAGAGGAAGAGATGATCGATTCATGTGAGTTCTGCACTGCTGCTTGTACTGAGGCGTTAAATGATCTTTCACGTTACATTTAACACTGAAACTGTTTTCATATCACAAGTAACAAAACTTACTGTGATTTATTATGTTTCATTAAGTTTTGTTCACGCATCAAGTGAAAACGGCATCTATCGATTCTTAGGATTTACAATGAGATCGCTGTCACAATGAGAAACGATTAAAATCGGAAAACAGATTTCAACCCAGCCCCTATAATTAGTACCATTAGTTAGCTAGTGAATTAAATGATAGTCCGTGCATTGACATTAGTGTAATACGATATCAACCGCACTAATAATACATATATATATACAATGAAATCTGTCAAATAATATACACTGAGTACATATAAGATCAGGGTATATACAGGAATCATGGCGTTAAATTTAATACCTTTTAAGACCTTTTTAAAGACTCTTTCCATACATTTTAAGACCTCATCGCCACTCCAAGTTTTAACCTGTTACATCGGCAACACTTTAACTTACATTTACTATATATTGATTGTAAGATAGCACAACTAAACAGACTTTGT
>NW_015558275.1:0-230 GCF_001515605.1 Sinocyclocheilus anshuiensis | reverse complement strand
ACCGTCAAAATCTCATACCGGCCCATGCCTAGTCAGTACTGCACCTGATCGTGTCTGAATGATCATGGAAGGTAAAATAATGATCACAACTATTACATCATTTTAATTGTGCATCCCAAGCCCATGCCAGTAAAAAAAACAACAGAAGTAGCGCAATTACCATGTCCCAAATATAAAAATATAAATTCCATCCCTAAAATACATATTTTACAGTCACTGTTATGCACATT
>NW_015558274.1:281-585 GCF_001515605.1 Sinocyclocheilus anshuiensis | reverse complement strand
CCATATTAGAGCTAAAGGTTTTTACAGAGGGGATTTCTCTTTTATCACTCCATAAATTAGAGAATACTGTCAACAGTCAGACAAATCAACATGTATTAGGAATAAAATGCTATATAAGTCAGTGAATGATATAAGAACAAACTGCTCTGTTTTTAGAATAAATAAATAAATAAAATAAAGTTTAGTGCATGTTAGTGCTACTGTGGAGATTCCGGACTCTCTGTGAATGAGAGAATTCAATTCAATTCAAGTTTATTTGTACAGCGCTTTTCACGATACAAATCGTTGCAAAGCAACTTTACAG
>NW_015558274.1:0-227 GCF_001515605.1 Sinocyclocheilus anshuiensis | reverse complement strand
GAAAATTAAGTTTCTACAATATATTTAGTAGTAGCTTATCAGTGGTAACTGTCAGTTAATGTACATATGGCAGAATTGTAGCAACTCATCATGTAATAACTGCACATAATGTAATAAGTATTACATTATTATTGTAATGAAATGTTCATAATGTAATAATTTTCTCAAAATGCAATAAAATATTGAGCTCATAATGTAATAACAATTATTACATTATGAGAAATGTA
>NW_015558273.1:0-434 GCF_001515605.1 Sinocyclocheilus anshuiensis | reverse complement strand
TTCACGAAATAACACAACAACGGCTGATCCGTTACAACATATACAGTACATGTCAAGTCTGTTTTATCATAGGTATATCGTATTATTCTTGAATATAATTGTTTAGTCTAAATATGTTAACAATTTATTTATTTTTTACAAAGATGTTCAATTTAACACGTGTAACTAATAACGCATTCAAACGCTACAGACTTCTAGGTCAGGGAACTACAAATCCCAGCATAAACCTCAGACTTCAGACATGGCCACCGGGGGCAATACCCCACAATACTCATACATGGTAGCGGTCTAAAACGTTGGACTTCTAAATGTACGCATGCTCAGATACACTATATAAAAAGACTCGCATCTCCACACTATTTGTTAAGTATACAGTCCGTACCTGTTGTGATGTTACAATTTAGTGACGTTAGCGATGCAAAGTCCGATTCATT
>NW_015558272.1:604-810 GCF_001515605.1 Sinocyclocheilus anshuiensis | reverse complement strand
GTTTATTAGGTCAGTAAACGCAAGTCCTAATGCATCATTTATATTGTATTCGTGAATGTTAAAATCTCCGACAATTAGCGCTTTATCAACAGTAACCAATAGGTCTGAGAGGAAATCTGCAAATTCTTTTAGGAAATCTGTATACGGCCCTGGTGGTCTATACACAGTAGCCAGAGCAAGAGATACGATAGATTTCTTTTGCATAT
>NW_015558272.1:0-242 GCF_001515605.1 Sinocyclocheilus anshuiensis | reverse complement strand
GTGCGTAGCGTCCTGGAGATGTTGTCCGACAGGAGTTCTGCTCTGACTCTGCTGGGGTGCAGGCCATCAGCGCGAAAAAGCCTAGGACGCTCCCAGAAAAGATTCCAGTTATTAACAAAGAGCAGTTTCTGTTCTTTACACGATGACAATAACCTTTCATTTAAAGCAAAAAATCTACTGAATCTTTCGTGTCCTCGTCGATACCTGGGAAGCGGTCCTGACACGATGATCGTCGTCGCGGG
>NW_015558271.1:706-872 GCF_001515605.1 Sinocyclocheilus anshuiensis | reverse complement strand
TTTTTGTCGATAACCGATAGTTCCAGCAATCAACTATCGGTGCCGCTTAATCGGCAAAACCGATACAACGGTCGACCTCTAATCTAAATGACATGTATGCAGCATTTTTGTTTGGATCGTGATTAAAATACACAGGCAAAACCTTAGTTTACTTGCATAGAGACAT
>NW_015558271.1:0-144 GCF_001515605.1 Sinocyclocheilus anshuiensis | reverse complement strand
AACACTCCAAAGAGAAAGGAAAACTTGAAATTGCATCATATGACCCCTTTAAAATTTCAAGTTCGTATATTGTTTGACATTTTCAATTTCACAAAGTAGTGTGCAGCCTTTTGGTCTGAGAAATAACAAAAGGACACTTTTTTT
>NW_015558270.1:662-916 GCF_001515605.1 Sinocyclocheilus anshuiensis | reverse complement strand
ATACGGGACACACAGGCCTATAATAACTGCTGAAATGTTTGCGGGACAGATCTGAGATCAGTCTGAGCGCTCATGGTACGCACAGTGCATACAGCCGTGCACCTGCAGGCGCCACTGACTCGGACGGTTGTCGTGGTAATAAACACCGGAAACAGCAAACGTTCGCGTGTCAGCGCTTAATGCGCATCTCCTATATGAAAAGCATTTTAGGGGGCCCTTGGCTTTTGGGGGCCCAAGGCGGTCGCCTACCTTTG
>NW_015558270.1:0-177 GCF_001515605.1 Sinocyclocheilus anshuiensis | reverse complement strand
TTTTGTAATATTGGCGTTGTTTTATTTTTGTACTACTAATTTTTTCTTATCCAATATTTTGAAGATATATATATATACAGTATATACACGATTAAATTTTTCTCTGCTTTGCACACATAAAGTTCAATAAAGTTACGTTTGAAGAAAAATATTTTTTTTAGCTATGTAATATATATA
>NW_015558269.1:0-958 GCF_001515605.1 Sinocyclocheilus anshuiensis | reverse complement strand
CTTATTGGTACAATAAAGCCCTCCCTACACCTACCCTAAACCTACACGATACTTTATTTTCAACTTTTTTATTATTTCCTTCATTTTTTATTGAAAATAAATGCCTTTACGCATCTTATTTTCAGATGATAACTGAGGAGAATCAGTGTCTAAAGAACCTAAAGAACTCTGAACAAGGCACAGCAGCTATAAAGGTATCCAAGAAGTTCTTGTAATAATTGTGTTAGTCTTTAAAGAGTAGAACATTACATTGTCTCTTAGAAACAGATGTGAACATTGTTTGCTGCATTATTGTGGGTGTTAAAAGTGAGTCTTGGTTACATGCTGTATAATTAACGCAGACACGCAGATGTGTCTCAAATCACCACCGTTTTTCTCATACACAGAAATGCTTGAACTAAGGGTGCTGTCCACATTTGTCTAGTTACCAATGTCCCAGTAATAACAAGGATACAAATAGACCAGACTTTTTTCAAACTAACAACATACTGAGACTCAAGTCAAGAACATGTTCTTATGATGTCTTCATAAAACAGGGTCCTCATAACACAGGTGTAAACATACACACAACCTGACATACTGGAATGAACATGCATGTAATGTAATACATAAGAAGTCAGGAACATTATCTTGGGTAACACTTAAATATTGAAATACTGATTTGAAATGTTGTAATATTACTTGTAAATTACATTGATAAAATATAAGCAAGATAAAATAATTTAATATAGATGTTTTAAATCAGTATTTTATGCACACATTTATTGTCTCAATCAATGTTACAAATGTCTAATTTTATATTTTCTAGACTCTTAGTGTGGCTGAACCATCCACTCTTGAAGTCAACACTCTGTCCCAGTCAGAAGTCAAAGACTTAGAGAAGGTATTGTACCTTTTATTTTTTATTTTTTTCGTGGCATCATACCTGAATTTGTTCTGGCCTTATCTGCCTTCTTTT
>NW_015558268.1:418-590 GCF_001515605.1 Sinocyclocheilus anshuiensis | reverse complement strand
CTGCAAGCAGCGATGGCGGGCCCAAGCCGTCAGTGCAAATGCCACCCCGGTGGCATCAGGGGAACAGTGCACAGTGGGCACATGCATTAATAGTAACCCTCTGGCAGGTTAAGGGATACAGCAATGAAAGGGTTAATCCAAACTACCAAGACTGTGAAACACACACACACAC
>NW_015558268.1:0-151 GCF_001515605.1 Sinocyclocheilus anshuiensis | reverse complement strand
CCCCCCTCCAACCCCTGCCGGTACGAGACTCAAACCCGCAACCTTTGGGTTACGAGTCCAACTTGCTAACCATTATGCCACGACTTCCCCTTGACACTGTCGATCTTAACATACTACTAGAGAGACTGGAAAACTGGGTCGGGCTTTCTGG
>NW_015558267.1:2177-2415 GCF_001515605.1 Sinocyclocheilus anshuiensis | reverse complement strand
GCCAAAATAGCCTTAAAATTGTTTACATGTAATTTTCGCCCATGCGAAATCAAATGCAAGTAAACTTTTGAAACATTTAAATTAGCATTACTTTATATTTTATTGAATTATTTTACAGCATTATTAAATATAGCATTATTTATTATGCCAAAAATAATGCTAATTTAAATGTTTCAAAAGTTGACTTGCATTCGATAAGAAGCTGCATGGGCGAAAATTACATGTAAACAATTTTACG
>NW_015558267.1:1853-2035 GCF_001515605.1 Sinocyclocheilus anshuiensis | reverse complement strand
ATTGTAGCCCTACTGAGACATGACTACTGGCAACGCGAGACATGAGAGTTAGTAGAGATCAGTGTTGTGTTTTCAATTTTGTTTTTACACGAGGGAGCACTACGTTTACCTGTCGGAGAGCAGCGGGCAAACAACAAATGATAAAAGGACATTCCTCCTTGGTCTTGTAAGTATCTGTGTTT
>NW_015558267.1:1468-1805 GCF_001515605.1 Sinocyclocheilus anshuiensis | reverse complement strand
GTGTTTTCGTTTTGACGTGTTCATTATTTATCTATATTATTTGTTATCATGTTTAGGAACCGTGATATTTTAGTGAAGGGAGCAGATTGTAGTTGATAGTGACCCATGACTAGGCCCAAGGTTCAGCACACATGTGTTCAGAGGATTAATTGCAAAATTTAATAGAGTAAAGGTTTTATCATTTGTACGTGTTTACAAGCTCAAGCTATTTTAAAATAGCGCAAGAAAAGGCAAAGCGCAAACAACAGAACAAACACAGCTTTGACAAAGATTAATCCATATTAATTTATACAGTGAACACACTCAGAAGAATTGGAGAAACTGAGGAGTTTCAACA
>NW_015558267.1:639-1099 GCF_001515605.1 Sinocyclocheilus anshuiensis | reverse complement strand
GTCGAGCTGCGCAAAAAATCACGCGAATATGAACGTGGTTTTGCGCAACTCGTCAGTTTACCGCTGATTACAGAACCGGCTTTTACTGATAAGATGCGTGTTAAATATCGCATGCGATTTATCGTGCAGCCCTAATTTGAGGTTAACGTGTGTACTGGGCTACTGTTTAGTTACAGCAGCTATCACTGTGTTGTTATGAAGACAGTTGTGCCAGACAATTTTGGAGGCAGAGACAGATTGTGGAGGGCACTATAGGGATAAACTTAAACTGCTGGAATAAAGAATCTTAAAGGGTTAGTGATGGAAAACTTGCAGGTCAATGGGCATCAATGTTTAAGGTTGGTAAACACTTGTACACGGATGCATATAATACTACCCGCCTGACATTGGCATGTGTTATTCAGGTGTCAAAGTTGTGCAGAGTTGAAGGAAGAAACCTCAAAGACAGTGCCAGAAGAAT
>NW_015558267.1:0-274 GCF_001515605.1 Sinocyclocheilus anshuiensis | reverse complement strand
CAGAAAGCTTCTCTTTTTTAACACACTGAATGGTGATACACTATATATATCTCGTTTTTGTTTTTAGTTGGCATCCGAGCAAAAGAGAATGACTCCCTGTCACAATTAGTGTAATTAAAGTAAAAAGTTATGTCAAGCTTTTCTTGTGCTTTTTTTTTTTATTATTATTATTATTTGGCAGATGCTGTGATGACCAACTTCCCGGCAGCAACAGAGTTGGACTTGGCAGAGTTGGGAAGCATTTTAAACAAGAAATAAAACCAATAATTAATAA
>NW_015558266.1:0-565 GCF_001515605.1 Sinocyclocheilus anshuiensis | reverse complement strand
CAGTCGGCATGCCAATTGCACGCTCCCTCAAAACTTGCGACATCTCATATCAATATCATTCTTTTTTCCAGGAAGTTAAAAAGACATCGTTTTCATTCTTCAGCCACACCAATATGTAAATATGAATCAGTTCCAATTAGTCAACAGGAAAACCTTGGGGTAGCACTAAGAGAGATTGATTGGAACGGGGTCCTCTCTAAAGGTGATCTGGAGAGTGACTGTGACCAATTTACATCAACAATTAAGAAAGTTATGGGGCCCTACCTCAGAAAGCGGAGTCAAAAGAAAAGCAGGGATATATTGCCCTGGCTAAATGAAGAGTGTAGGAAACTTATGAAGGAAAGAGATCAATTATTGAAACAATCTTTAAAAACAGGTCTTACAATAGACCGACAAAAATTTACCTCCTTAAGAAATAAAGTAATAAAAAGGCTAAGACAAGCTAAAGCCAACTTCTTCATTGATACTATTGAAGAGACAAGAGGAAATGGGAAGAAGATATGGCAAACCATCAACAAGATGATTGGCAGAAAACAGAATTATAACAATAAATATTTAGAGTTGA
>NW_015558265.1:0-502 GCF_001515605.1 Sinocyclocheilus anshuiensis | reverse complement strand
AAGATTTAGTCGCATATGCGAGTGATTTTCTCGCAATGTAGAGGGTTGTTTACAGATGCTAGTCCATTATGGCGTCAAAAGTGGGACAAAACAGCACAAGCGCATGAACACAGCGCGCAAGCGAATTACAGTACTGTGCGCACAGTGACAAAGCTCGCACGTAAAATGTAAACCTAAAGAAATGGCAAATTCCAAACTCGAGCACAAAAAATATGATTGTGTACACACATCAGCACGCTGCAATCGAGAGCCGTGGATTTTCACTGGTATTGGTACTGAATACTGAAATTTTGGTACCGTGACAACACTACAATCAGTTAAACGGTTTAAAAAATCATTTTTAAAATTTTTTTTTAGTAATTTATCAAAATATTTAAAAAGGTTTGCTGCATGGTTGAAATATGCTACACGTATTAAAAAAATGCTTTTTTTTTAGAGGGAAAAAAAGTCGCGTCTATTACGCTGTGTGTTTCGTTGTGAAAGCGAAACTACTTTGTTTGGC
>NW_015558264.1:0-836 GCF_001515605.1 Sinocyclocheilus anshuiensis | reverse complement strand
GAACTCTACCTGTTTCCTGATGTTACTACTGTAGAACCTCCAGAGTTACCGGCATCTGCTGCAGAACCTCTAGAGGTGTCAGTGGTATCCATTTATGAACTCTCTGCCTTTCCTATCACGGCTATGGAGGCCGTCTGCGAATCCTCATCCTGTCCTGTCACGGCTATGGAGACCGTCTGTGAACTCTTTGCCTGTCCTGTCACGGCTATGGAGGCCATCTGTGAATCCTTGTCCTGCCCTGTCACGGCTATGGAGGCCGTCTGTGAACCCTCTGCCCGTCCTAGTCACAGCCCAAAGACCCGCCTTTGAACTCTTAACCCTGCCTGTCATGAACCCGGAAACCATAAATGAACTCTATATTTGCCCCATTACTTCTGTCGTTGCCAAAGAGACCCCTAGTGAACAGTCTATCTATCCAGTTTCCGTCAATGAGCCTCATTCTGAATTATCTGTCTGTCCAACATCAATCACTGAACTGTCTGCCAATCTAGTGTCACTCAATACATCACACTGTGAACTGTCTGTTGGTTTAAATTCTACAGTCAAATCTGATCTTGAATTGTCTGCCTGTCTAATGTCACTTACTGAAATGTCTACCCGTCCAGTTTCAATCAATGCACCCAGTCTTGATCTATCTACCAGTCCACAACTCCCACATGTACCTAATTCTGGATTATCTGTATGTCCTGTTACAGTCCATGAATCTAATATTGAACTGTCTGTCTGTCCAGTCACTCTCGAGGAAACTGACACCAAGTTTACTGCCCAGTCTGTCACAGCCCAAAAACCCACCTTTAACCCTGTCACTGCCATAGAGAACATTGATGAACTGTCTG
>NW_015558263.1:933-1214 GCF_001515605.1 Sinocyclocheilus anshuiensis | reverse complement strand
TTTGAAATAGCACGAGCGCTCGCTCTCTCTCTCTCTCTCTCTCTCTCGTGTGCGAGATGGGTAGGCCTATATGTCGCACGCTCTCTCTCTCGTAAATGAAACATTTATGCCAGTGCATATACCAGAGGAAAAAATATATATATATTCAAGTAAAATTATAATCAATTAATTCAAGAAAGAAAATGCATTCTTTATTATGGCTTCTTGTTTGTTAATAGAAGCAAGGTCTCATCAAAGTCAGTATTCTCTTAAGTTTCATATTAATTATTTTTTAGATTTTA
>NW_015558263.1:0-784 GCF_001515605.1 Sinocyclocheilus anshuiensis | reverse complement strand
ATGTACCCAATTGTATTTCGTCACACCGGGTTGCCAGTTGGCAGAAAACACAGCGTATTTCATTCAATTCATCCTCAAGTGTGCTCGTTCCTGTTGGTGTTGTCAATCTGGCAACCTGCGTGTGCGTCAAGTCTGAGGAGGAGGGACCGGGTTAAAAAAATATCCAATATCCTCTCCAATATTTTGAATTTAGACTGCAATAAATTACCTAGTTCAACCACTTGGTGTTGATTGTAATCTGATTTTGTAAGTGATCAATCTAGCAGTCATTCTAGATCTATGATTTATCATGTTCATAACATATAGTGATTAGTCAATAATCACTGACGAAAAATAATGATTCTTCTTTTTCTCTCTTTTGCTTGTTTCAACAGGAGCTAACTACACCCCAAAGGCTATTTTAGGAGCCACAGCACTGAGCATCTTTGGCTTTGTAAGTATGTTTTAACTATCAGACACAGTATGTGACATTAGATTAACTGCAGCTATGACAGAAATATTTTAATATAATAATAATTAAAGAGATGTTTTGATATATATATATGTGATTGTACATTCAGGCAATTAATGGAGTTCCCGATGTTTTGATATATATATATATATATATATATATGATCAAGCATCCAACACCATAGATATGCAATATCTCTCTGATGTTTCCTCTTTTCCTCCCTTTTTCTTGTGTCAGCAGGAGCCAGCTACACCCCAGAGACTCTTTTAAGGGCCACCTAGAATCACAGCACCTTTGGCTTTGTAAGTTTTTTTTATTTTTTATATGATCACT
>NW_015558262.1:0-492 GCF_001515605.1 Sinocyclocheilus anshuiensis | reverse complement strand
GGTGCCTACTCTCAGATAAATGAGGCCTACGATTAATCAGAAGCAGTCAAAACTAGATAAGAAGTAAGAAGTTGACAAAAAGATTGAATCCAATCTTTGTTGATAATATAGCATAATTAGTGATTTATAAGCATTTGTTTGAGGCCGGGTCCTTTTTGCTCTGTAACATCACGGGTGTAACAAGGTGAAAAATCTCCCCCAGAAAAGTATGAAAATTATCAAAACATTTTTTAGAAGTAGTTATACCCTTTGTGAACAAAGTCACAACATTTTTTTTCAGAGCAAAAAGGACCCCAACACCACATGAGGGTTAAAGACAATATGTCTCTGATCACATATGAATTTACTGTGGGCTTCCTCATACCCTTTCCGATCATTGCATCTTCATACATAGCTATTGGAGTACGAATCAAACGCCTGAAGTGGGGAAAGCAGCTCAGGTCGTATAGAGTTATTATAACTGTAACTCTGGCTTTTTTCATACAGTATGTT
>NW_015558261.1:1025-1281 GCF_001515605.1 Sinocyclocheilus anshuiensis | reverse complement strand
GTATCCGCTTCACTACAGTGAGGACGGCCGATGCCCCTGTTCTGCAGGCAGAGATCGCAGTACTACTGGCGAAGGATGCGATAGAGCCGGTCGCTCCAGCCGATATGAAGATGGGGTTTTACAGCTCCTACTTCATTGTACCCAAGAAAGGCGGTGGGTTACGACCAATCTTGGACCTGCGTGTATTGAACCGGGCCCTTCACCGGTTACCGTTCAAGATGTTGACGCAGGAACGCATCTTCGGGTGCATCCGCAC
>NW_015558261.1:336-598 GCF_001515605.1 Sinocyclocheilus anshuiensis | reverse complement strand
TTCGGGCGAACAGACAGCGTGCCTCACAGAGGAACGTGCGCGGTCAGTGCTAGCCTGCTTGAATACGTTCAAGGGTAGGACAGCGGTCCCACTGATACTTTTTCAGAGGCTCCTGGGACATATGGCGGCCGCAGCAGCACTTACACTGCTCGGCCTGTTACATATGAGACCGCTCCAGCACTGGCTTTATGGCTGAGTCCCGAGGTGGGCGTGGAAGCGCGGCACTCACCGGGTCCAAGTTACACCGGCCTGTCCCCACACC
>NW_015558261.1:0-203 GCF_001515605.1 Sinocyclocheilus anshuiensis | reverse complement strand
TCCTCCACCGTGCCACGTGCAACGGGCATGCAGTCTCAGGGGTTTGGACAGGCCCGCAGCTGCATTGGCACATCTAGAGTTGTTGGCAGTGCGCCTTGCCTTGAACCGTCTCAAAGGGCGCTTACGAGGCAAGCACGTGCTGGTCCGAACGGACCGAATGGAGTCGGAAGGTTCTGAGGTCACTTCGTGCTGTTCACATTCCG
>NW_015558260.1:0-1005 GCF_001515605.1 Sinocyclocheilus anshuiensis | reverse complement strand
TGCAAATATAAACCTTACTCAAAATCCTGATGCATCATATTTGATAGACACGATTTTTCTAAAAAAGAAATGACGTGTGGATAATCAAGTAAACCTACTGGCTTCAGTACAGTAAGTGTTCATCTTTAAATATTACTAACAATATAAAAAATATTCTTACTTTACAAAAAATCAGTAGATTTCACAGCAATATTGTACAGCAAAAAGACACATGTACCAGAAGGTGGACGTTTTCAGAATTATACTAAAATGCCTTTTATTTGCTAAAAATTTATAAACAGACGACAGAAGGCGTGTAACAGATTGTGTACAATAAGGCAAAGTATGGATCATTTAGAGGCCTTAGAAATTGGTGTATCAAATATGATACAGCAGGCTTTATAGAGTTCAGTTCAAAATAGTTTTCAGACCATCATGTACATAAATAAAAGTTAGAACATGTAAAGAAGTACAAAGAAAAGTCTAAACCCCTTAACCGTCACCCCCCATGTTTTAAAATAGGCATGAAAGTGCACTATCCAAACTTAAATTGTTGTAATTTATGAACACTTTGGAATACAGACACAAGTTTGGTCTCTTTTTAAAGACGACAATCAGCAGAATTTTTTCAAAAACTGTAAGTATTAAAAAGTTATAGAAGTTAAAATTTATTGTAAAGAAAATACACTGTACTAATTTTATTATATTTTATATATAATAAATATTTTACATAACAGGTTTTACTCTTTGGTATAAAATTAAAGCCTTATGTCTAAATAAGTTATGTTCCAAATTTGAAGTTGATATGAAAAAAATTGTGGTTCCTGTGAGATTTTATTTAGGGCGCCATACCACAAAAAGCCACCGGGTGCCATCCAAACTCCATTGATTTTTTTTTTAATGCATTTTTCTGTAACATATATGTTGACATTTCTCTGCCAATTTTGCTTCTACCACCAAATATGGAATCCTGAGACTCATACCTTTCCAGTGATATGTTTTTTGTCAAGATTATAAAAAGTTTTG
>NW_015558259.1:0-547 GCF_001515605.1 Sinocyclocheilus anshuiensis | reverse complement strand
ACCGCTGTATGGCCAGATGAGACGCAAACTCATGTTTTCTCGATAATAATGCGTGTATGAGTGCACTTGACGCACTGATCGCACATTGTATTTATCAACCGTACAGCACTTAGCAGTGGTCAAAAAATATTTCCAAAACGAGTTTTGGATTAATTCCTGCTTTTAAACTCTTACTTTTAAATTACCACACGACCCTGGTGTTTGTCCAAAAACAGTATAATTTGGCTGGGAATTTTGTGGATGGAGGGAGGAAAAAACCCTGACATTTCAGATTAGGGTGGAAATAAAATAACTGACTAACCCCCTTTAAAATATGGAATTATTTTAAGTCCTCATGTCAAATAACTACTAACTAGGGCTGTCAAAAATTTTTTTTCGAATTTCGAATATTCGTCGAATTTAAAATAAAAATCCACATTCGAATGCAAAAACGTTGCATTCGAATTTTAGGTGTGCATTGAGGCAGCCTTATCAGCGGCGCACAAGATGCGATGACGATGTGAGTGTCGTTGCATTATAATGTTTTTGTTAGCCTATCCAGTTGAAG
>NW_015558258.1:415-2282 GCF_001515605.1 Sinocyclocheilus anshuiensis | reverse complement strand
AAGATGACATGCATACATTTACAAATGTATAAAATGCATATACTGTATGTCTGGAAGAAGCTTACAGCAGCTTTACTGATATATGCATATAAAAAAACCAGCCATTCTCACCGGTTCCATCAACTTTCTGTTTGTAGATGATGTCCTTCCCCGTATCAGAGAAGAAAATCGAATTGTCCGCAGCACTGAAGTCCACTCCAACGAAATAAGATGGAGTTCCTGTGATGGGGAGAATGATGTCTTCCTGCGTGGACAGGTTGAAGGGGATTCCTCTGACCGCCAGCTGACTGGAGAACAGTAGAAACTGCCTCACAGCTGCAAGACACATATTGCATATTTCTTAAAAAATCAAGCTGTTGCATCTCAAAAGGATGTTTTTTCATGATACGATGATAAGATGCAAAGATGCAATGGTAACCAAAGACACAAGGTATGACTGAGATCTGTCTTACACGCGCATCTCTTGCCATCAGCATGCAGATCGAAACCCATCCGGCAGCGGCAGCGATATCCCAGACCGCCGTTATCAGTTCTGTGACTCAGAACACAGATGTGTTCACAGCCTCCTCGATCGGTGCCACAGGGGTTACTTGCTGTCCAATCAAACAAATGTACATGTCAATAAATCACAAAAAGAATAGCAATAATTTAATGATGTATTTTTGTTTAAAGTGGCTACGTTTAAAACCTCTCCTAAGCACAGTGATTCAACCCTGCTATCCTGGATACAACAGGACAGAGTAACTTGATGTTTAAACTACAAATATGATGCAATGCAATCAGGCTATCATCATGTGTGGATTCAGTAAATGATAACAAAACTTTTCGGGCCATGTTTTCACCTGTATTTAGCGCTGACCACTTGTGAGTGCATTACCAAAAACAAATCCTAGATGTAAACAAAGTCATTGGGAACAGAAATTGCACCATATATACAGTTTAATATATTAAAATATATAAATATTCAACATTTTGTATATACAGTATTCATGTATTTATTTGCATATATTTGATGTGTTTGTACATTTGCATATGTAAATTTTAACATGCAAAATAACATTTGTATTTAAGTATTTTGTATTTTATACTTAAAACAAGTCAATTTTGCACACATTTTTTAATTTAATTACGTTATTTGCAATGCTTTATAAAATAAGCAGTTAATTCCCACAAAAACAAGACTTCTGATTTTAAAAAACAGAATTTTAGTTTTATATAATAACAAGTTGTAATGTAATAAAGTTGTAATATAATCTGAGGTAAAACTGGCTGTCATGTTATTTTAGTAATATTTATCTACTTTTGTAAAATTTAATAATATTTTGAATTATCTTTCTAGTATTTTTCATTTTTTATTTCAACTTTAGTTTAAGTTTTAGCAATTTTATTATGTGCTTTCATAATTTTTATTATTTTGTTTTAATATTTCTATTTACATGTTAGTTATTTTTTTATTTCAGTTTTTGTCATTTTAGTGCTTCAGCCTAACCTGTTTTATTTCAGTCAGTTGTGAAAGCCAATATTTTTATTTCCATGTAAGTTTTTTAAAGGGATAGTTCACCCAAAAATTAAAGAAATGTTTATCTGCTTACCCCCAGGGCATCCAAGATATAGGTGATTTTGTTTCTTCAGTAGAACACAAACGAAGGTTTTTAACTCAAACTCCTGAATTGGAATCATGGCTTTGAGAGTCATAAAAACATACACAAACAAAACCAAATTAAACCCTGCGGCTCGTGACGATACATTGATGTGTATAGACACGAAACGATTGGTCTGTGCAAGAAACTGAACAGTATTTATATCGTTTTTTACCTCTGATTTTCACCGCAATGTCTGAACTGTCCTGAGCGCGTCCTCGACAGCC
>NW_015558258.1:0-163 GCF_001515605.1 Sinocyclocheilus anshuiensis | reverse complement strand
CACATCAATGTATCGTCACGAGCCGCAGGGTTTAATTTGGTTTTGTTTGTGTATGTTTTTTGACTCTCAAAGCCATGATTCCCATTCACTTCCATTATATGACTGACAGATTGCAACTGTTTGAGTTAAAAATATTTGTTTGTGTTCTACTGAAGAAACAAAG
>NW_015558257.1:650-1197 GCF_001515605.1 Sinocyclocheilus anshuiensis | reverse complement strand
TGTTGCCAAGTCTGTGGTTTTCCCAGGGAATTTTTACCGGGGAACCCCCCTTGAACACGATTGGGCTAGTTTTGAGTAGCAATTGGGTGGGTTTTTTTTGGTGTGAAAATCTGGCAACCCTGGTTAGGAATGTGGAGGTTCAAACGTGAACGGTTCTGTGTGCGACGAAATCCGTGTCTGCGGTGCTTAAGATTGAAACCTGTGAAAAATAGGAAAAAAATAATCGAAGTGCAGACGAGGGACAACTTTGAAACTGTCTGGAGTGTGAAAACTGGACCAGTGAATGTGGTGATCGGGAACTGGAAACAGCTTAAATGCCCGGATCCTGGGCATCCCCCTGGATCGTTGGCTCTCCGCCCCGGGCTCCTCTTCCATGGCTCCTCCCTCCGTCGGCTCCAGCAGACATCATCACCAGAATACTGAGACGAGTCTATCCGTGTTTGTGGCGCTCCTGACAGGAATATGTGTCGAAAATACAAGAAAACTAATCGACACGAAGAGGAGAGAGATTTTTGAAACTGACTGGAATGTGTTCTTTTAAAACTGG
>NW_015558257.1:0-318 GCF_001515605.1 Sinocyclocheilus anshuiensis | reverse complement strand
ACTGTATAAGCTGTATAAGTATGGAGTTGCTTTGCTTTTTTTCTGAACTGGTGTAATAAATTTGTATATTTTATTATCTGTTGCCTGTGTTGTTACTGTTGTCATATTGTTTGATTTTAATTAAAAAACCCAAATTTCAAATAATATTTGAATTAAATAAAACAGTCACCATGTTTATTGATATATTACCCAATATATTATGTATGTATGTATATAAACAATCGTTTCAGAGCAATTTGTTGTTGCCACTTATCCTGTAACTACATGGAATACGGGGGAACAAGCACCACTTTAATTTACAGCCCGCAAATGTTGTAT
>NW_015558256.1:0-481 GCF_001515605.1 Sinocyclocheilus anshuiensis | reverse complement strand
ACAATAGTAAATATATTTACTATTTATATTTATATATATTTACTAATATTTACTATATTTCATTGCGGGAAAAATATTCATTGAATTTACTATTGTATATATATATTTATCATATATATATTGTCAAATTTAAACTTTTTTTTTTTTTAAATGTAGATAAAATAAATTGTTTGCAACCACTTGCCTTAAAGAAAATTAATCATTTTTTTCAGTGTACATAAGTCTTTCATATAAAGCCTACAATGTAATAACTTTTACTTATGGCAAAATATATATTTTTAGTGTGTTTCCTAAAAAGATTCAAAAACCGCGCCCGTTATCTAGTCAGTCCCGTGACGTCAGCCCGTCCAATCACAGCTGAGCTGAGCTCACTCAAAGAAGAGTCACGAAAAACAGCAGGTAAGCATTTCAAGCTTCTTTATTCCTTAAAAATGTTTTTTGAACGTTTATGGTTTATTGCCGTATCTTATTATTTGAAGAT
>NW_015558255.1:0-489 GCF_001515605.1 Sinocyclocheilus anshuiensis | reverse complement strand
TTTTTCTATAGGTCTATCATAATGCGTGCGGTAGAGGGTTAATATATAATAGTATTCATGATTAATTCATATTTGTTCATAATACATTAAGTTAATTTATCGTGGACTTCTTTTAATCCTGTCTCTCTACATTTTGTAAAGGAAGTAATGCTTAATGATCAGGAAATACCAACAGAGATGACTTCACCTGTCCTGTGGACTTCTTTAAATCCTGTCTCTCTACATTTTGTAAAGGAAGTAATGTTTAAACTTAAACCCTCCTTTAACTTAAAGCCCTGGGCTGGTGTCGCTATTTAACAAATCTTTGCTTGAAGGAGCTGTACCTTCTAGTTTGAAAATTGCCACGATTACACCTGTACTAAAGAAACCCTCACTTGATGCCTCTATTTCATCAAATTTTCATCCGATCTCCATTTTGCCATTTATTTCCAAGATATTGGAAACAATTGTGTTTTTACAGCTCCAGACCTTCCTGACTGACAATCATAT
>NW_015558254.1:0-220 GCF_001515605.1 Sinocyclocheilus anshuiensis | reverse complement strand
TCTGTCTGTCTGTCTGTCTGTCTGTCTCTTTCTATCTATCTATCTGTCTGTCTCTTTCTATCTATCTATCTATCTGTCTGTCTGTCTGTCCTGTCTATCTGTCTATCTGTCTGTCTGTCTGTCTGTCTGTCTGTGCAAACACACGCACACACACGCACACACACACACACACACGCACACACTGTAAAAAATCAAAAGTTGAGAAAACTTAAAAGTTTAA
>NW_015558253.1:468-838 GCF_001515605.1 Sinocyclocheilus anshuiensis | reverse complement strand
TGTTTGAAATTCAATGGGAAGACGAGAGGGGTGAAACTGTTTAGCCATTGGCCATTAGGCATTGGCCATTTAGCACCCATATAAATGTAAAAGTCTGTGACCAGGACTGTAATTTATATGCAAATGTCAAAAGCTAAAAGGGTCTCTTAAGCCATAAAACCCCAAAGATCATGCATGATTCTACGCAGACGCTACATTTGTTAAAAAAACCTTACACTCACTTCTTCTGTAGGTGAAGCTGGACCACGAATGATTCGTGCGAACATAGACGCATTTATGTAGATCAGGGGCACATTCCCTTCAAAAACAAACAATCCACTGCGTCTTCAGCGGCTCAGATGTCAGGAGTAAATGACGACTGCTATGTTCA
>NW_015558253.1:0-155 GCF_001515605.1 Sinocyclocheilus anshuiensis | reverse complement strand
TTGCAACTGTTACTATTATTACACTTGTATACAAAACTTTGTATTATGCTTGTTATAGAGTGTGTGAAGTCACGTGCACTACCGCCAGTGGCAGTAGACAACGGTTGACACGGTTGTCACAGCGACCGTCACAGCCCTACTGTGCAATGATGTAG
>NW_015558252.1:857-1218 GCF_001515605.1 Sinocyclocheilus anshuiensis | reverse complement strand
CATTCTCTGCCAGCAGGTGGCGCTTTTCGCCAGGAATATAGCCGTAGTAAGAGAAACATGCACAGATCAAGCACCATTTACAAGCAAAAACAGTCTAAACAAATATGCTGGTGGGTTTCGATGTGAGATGACAACAGAGGATCCATGGCTGAGCAATTTCTCCAAATCTGTTCCAATGAAGAAACAAACACATCAACATCTTGGAATTTTAATTTTGGGGTGAATTATTCCTTTTAAGGGCATTTTTGTTTACTTTTGTGCAATAAGCAATTTTGGTATTTTGTTGGGTTGCTACTTTATAATCCAATCCAATCCTTCTGAGAGTAAAATAAGATGTTAGATTGGGTTAAAATGTCATCAC
>NW_015558252.1:0-164 GCF_001515605.1 Sinocyclocheilus anshuiensis | reverse complement strand
CTGCTGACCTTTGATGATCCAGTTCAACCATACTAATAAGCAAAAATGACTTTAGATAAACTAACAATTGTGCTTTATTGTTTTTTTTATTGTTTCTTCTCCTGCATTTTACTGTACATACGTGAATTTACTTTTGCTTCAGCCTGAGGTTTATTCATTACACT
>NW_015558251.1:461-570 GCF_001515605.1 Sinocyclocheilus anshuiensis | reverse complement strand
AGGGAACATCAGATTCTTAGTTCAAACGCACCTTTGTAAAAAGGTTTAAATGATACTTAATGTATCAATTAATAAAACTAAGTTTGATACTTGCACGTCTTGTCTCTCT
>NW_015558251.1:0-321 GCF_001515605.1 Sinocyclocheilus anshuiensis | reverse complement strand
ATGAATGGAAAAGTCAAGGCCGAAGCCTGGCACGTACTTAGAGATGTCCTGGAGCATTGTAGCTCACATCTTCTCAGAATTCAAACAAACCACCGACTCTGGGCGGGTCACATGGTGTGATGGCCTTTAAAGTCTGCGAAGATTCACGCCTCTCAAGGTGGGCTTGTCCAATGAGAAAGGCCGGAATCCCAAGCGGGAGGTTGCAATTACTGGAGGGTTTTACGACCCTTTATCTCTAAGCATGGTATTTCGCATATGTAATTCGCTTGGGTGTTTATGAAAGATTACTAAAGGTTCTTAGAACACTAATATGTTGCATAG
>NW_015558250.1:0-532 GCF_001515605.1 Sinocyclocheilus anshuiensis | reverse complement strand
ATATATAAGGTTTATTGGTTCATTAAGAGCGAAATTACGCAACAAATAATGAAGCCTACGAAGCACTTTAAACTGAATGAGACAATGTCTTGAATTAACCTATGAAGCACTTTAAACTGAATGAGACAATGTCTTGCATTAATGGAACATCTGTGGACCAGTTCAAGACTTTGTTCCCAAATTTCACTAGGAATTTCTACTGCAAGTTCTTCTTCCCAGGCAGATTTAATATTCTCCATAGATGGACTTTTCACCTGTTCTAAACCCTTGTAGAGCAAGGAGATGGTACAACCATCTCTAAGACATCTTTCCAGAAATGTGTCCAGATACATGGGTGTAGCTGTGACATAATTAGCAATGTTAGACTTCACAAAGTCTCTTATTTGAAGGTACCTAAAGAAGTGATTAGAAGGAATACTGTATTTCTCACACAGCTGCTGAAAGAAAGCAAAATTTCCTTTTATATATAAATCCCCTACATTTCGTAACCCTAAATTTTTCCAAAACTCAAATGCACTATCTAACATTGAAG
>NW_015558249.1:346-871 GCF_001515605.1 Sinocyclocheilus anshuiensis | reverse complement strand
CCTCGACGGTGGGGCGGCCCAAGGGTATGTGGACATCCCCCCAGTAGAGCGCGCTATTGCCATGCAGCTCTGCCCGCAAAGCGGAGGGGAAATCCACGCCTTCCGTCCAGGGCCTGGAGGGGTAATCCACGCCTTCCGTCCAGGGCCTGTAAGTTCTCGTCCGCTCTGACGGCTAAGGCTTACAGTGCTGCTGGACAGGCCGCTTCTGCCCTGCACGCCATGGCCCTCCTGCAAGTCCACCAGGCCAAGGCGTTGAAGCAGTTGCAGGAGGGTGGTGCTGACCCAGGTGTGCTGCAGGAACTGCGGACTGCTATGGACCTCGCACTTAGGGCGACGAAAGTCACAGCGCGGGCCCTGGGTCAGACGATGTCCACACTGGTGGTCCAGGAGTGCCACCTATGACTGACCTTGGCGGATATGAGGGAGGCCGACAAGCATCGCTTGCTGGACTCCCTGATCTCCCAGGCCGGCCTATTCGGCGAAGCGGTGGAGGGCTTTGCTCAACAGTTCTCCACCGCGCAGAAG
>NW_015558249.1:0-140 GCF_001515605.1 Sinocyclocheilus anshuiensis | reverse complement strand
CTGGCCGCAGGAAACCGGCGCAGCCCGCCTCCGCCCCTGCCAAGCCCGTGAAGCGCCAGGGCAGGCGGAGTCCCTGAGACGGGCGACCCGGAGTTCTTGGATCCTGCTTTTCAGGAGATGGTGACTGCACCACTCCTTCC
>NW_015558248.1:778-1061 GCF_001515605.1 Sinocyclocheilus anshuiensis | reverse complement strand
ACACAGACAGACACACACACACACACATTATGTGTGAGATTGAACTATTCTACTTTGCACCAGTGAGTATTTTCACATATATGTACCTTTCTGAGCGTGTCAATAAGCTCGCTGTGGTTCTGAATGTTTCGAGACGAGACCGGGACGGTGCTCAACTCATCCAGAGCCAATAAACACTTACTGACATCCTGTGAGAAAAACACACAATACTCAATAATCATAGTGAGCAGCTCTATTGTACATAATATTAATATATATATATTCACTACCACTCAAAAGCTTT
>NW_015558248.1:0-296 GCF_001515605.1 Sinocyclocheilus anshuiensis | reverse complement strand
TTATAAATGCCTTTATCATCACTTTTGATCAATTTAAAGTATCCTTGCTAAATAAAGGTATTAATTTCTATAATTTCTTTCCCAAAAAAGAAAATTTATACTGACTCCAAGCTTTTGAATGGTGTCGTGTACAATGTTACAAAAGCTTTTTATTTCAGAAAAATGCTGATCTTTGGATCTTTCTATTCATCAAAAAAATCCTGAAAAAAAAAGTACTCAACTGTTTTAAATATTAATAATAATAATAATAAGTGTTTTTTGAGCAGCAAATCAGCATATTAGAATGATTTCTGAAG
>NW_015558247.1:425-602 GCF_001515605.1 Sinocyclocheilus anshuiensis | reverse complement strand
AAACTAAAGTAAAGAAACAGAAGTAAAGTTTGACGAGACTAGGTGCGTTTCTCCTCATATTTTTGGAGGAGCTGGCGTGTAAGCCAGAGCACGCTGAAAGAGCGCAAAAGGCGATGACTGAAAAGCACGGCTAGAAGCCATGACCAAAAAAGCTAAAGAGCTAAAAAGGCGATGACG
>NW_015558247.1:0-205 GCF_001515605.1 Sinocyclocheilus anshuiensis | reverse complement strand
CCGGGTTGTTGGCCACATCCCAAATGGTGTTTTGACCAATTAGACACTGTCTTAGCTCGGGGTGTTGCTATATTCCTCCTCCCAATTCATAAATCAAATATTATCTCATCAGTCACACGGTCCGAGTTTTCCCAACTCTTGCAGAGTAAAATTTTGGACTTGATTTCTATAACAAGAATATGATACATTTGACAAATAATTGATT
>NW_015558246.1:0-1373 GCF_001515605.1 Sinocyclocheilus anshuiensis | reverse complement strand
CCACTCAGCTTTTCTGCATTGTCTTTTCATACTCTGTACTGCTGTAATAATTTACAGTTTGACTCTCCCAGTTTGACTGTCTGTAGTCCAGTGAAGAGGTGTCATCCCTTCTTTCAATGTGGGGTGATGCATCGATGCAGACTATGCCACAGATGCCACAGCTACCCATAGAGTTTGCCAACTGCTCTCAATTTATGGACGCAGTATTAAATTGTTGTATAATAAAATGTGAAAAAAGTATTAAATATGACTTAAATATGATCGTGTCTCTGTTACACTTTCTCGTGATGGTTCTGTAGGTTACAGTGTCTGAGTTGTGCATAAAAGCAGGAAGAAGCCCTTCACCTACAGACTTCATGCTCTAAATGACAATTGTCTCATGCACAAGCTGTTTGTCCATCCAGCAGATCAAACCACGTTTCTGAAGAAAACCGACCGCAGCAGCTTTCGGTTTGACTCAGAAGCTGAACTTAAGACTAGTAATGTAAGATGCAGACACTTGGTAACTTTTTTTAACTTTGTTTTTCCATGCACAACAATTGACTAAACTGAATGTATACAACCATTTTTAAAACACTAGACTTAGGCTAGATTAATATTCTTCTTATTACTAGAGTAATATTCTTCTACGTTTACATATTTACCATAGTCAGACAGCTATACCTTTCAAAAAGAAAGTCAATGTTTTCCACCATTATGAACGGTTCATATATACACACACACACACACACACACACACAGGTTTGTTTTTGTGAAAAGTGGGGACATCCCATAGGCGTAATGGTTCTTCTTCTGTACAGACCGTATATTCTATTGCCCTACACCAACCCTACCCCTAAACCTACCCCTTACAGGAAACTTTGTGCTATTTCAGATTTTCAATACACTCCATTCTGTGTGATTTATAAGCGTTTTGAAAAGTGGGGACATGGGGTAATGTCCTGAAAAGTCACCTTCTCCTTGTAATACCTATGTCACACCTTTGTCATTATACAAATTTATGTCCTCATTTGTCACAAAAACGCGCGCACACAGACACACACACACACATATCTTGTCCCCTTAGAATTATAAGGTTATATCTGAAATTTGTCAAAATGGAGTTATTCACATATTCTTATTCTGTGACAACTTATTTAAATGATGTGAGGTTTCGTGATTTTTTTTTTTTTTTTTGTGTACATTTTTTTTTTGTGTAAAGCATATGGAATGCAAAAACTTTAAAGGTCAATATCTCAAAACCACTCAGAATGCAGATAGAACTTACAATTCCAAGGTGGCGATGTGTGTATATATAGATAGATAGATAGATAGATAGATAGATAGACTGTATTGTGACGAGCGTCCCGGAGCCTCATCAGCGTCGCCCTGGA
>NW_015558245.1:0-532 GCF_001515605.1 Sinocyclocheilus anshuiensis | reverse complement strand
AAAAACAAAAGTGTTGCGTTTATAATTTTGTTCAGTATATATTCAAAGAGTTAGAAACGTGACATAATGTGCTTGTTAATGTTTTCTAATAAACGTATTAAACATTAAATAATGTTTAAAAAATCATTATTTCATGTAAGTTAAAATGCTTACAAATGTAATTAAAATTTCAATTCATATGATCAAGCACCTATTGAAAATCTACAAATGAGTTTAACAGATGATATAAAATGATTAAAAGCTCGTGTTAATGCACGACACTTTTGCTGCTATTGATGTGTGATATGGGTGAGGTTAGGGACAGGTTTGGTGGTATGGGTAGGTTTAAGGGTTGGTTAAAGAGTCAACAGTGTACAGGGGTCAATTTGATTACTATAAGGGAACACGGTTCATACTGTTTATATTATATTGTTTTGATAAATGAACAAGTATTTTCTTTAAAAACATGATTTTCCCATGTTTATTTATGATTCAAGGAATATCCTGTTTAAAGCTACAGTCCGTAACTTTTTTTGGTTAAAAATGATCCGAA
>NW_015558244.1:0-935 GCF_001515605.1 Sinocyclocheilus anshuiensis | reverse complement strand
GAGTTTGGTGATGACAGCTGATGCGGTGCAGATGTGGAGCCTTTCCATCTCAAAGTATCGACTGTAATAGTCCAATATGACGATGTAGTTCTGTTCATTCCATGTGAACAGGTCGGTTCCTACCACTTGCCATGGTCTTTCAGGAATAGTGTGCGACAGTAAGTGTTCTTTGGTGTTGGCACTGCGTCGTTCTTGGCAGATGCTACATTGTCCCACTGTTGTTTCAATCTGCTGTCCCATTCGTGGCCAGAACAAAAGGTCTCGTGCTCGGTGCTTGCATTTTTCCACACCCATATGTCCCGTGTGGATGCGGTCTAGCATGTCCTTTTGTAAGCTCTGGGGGACTATGATTTTCTCTCCTTTGAACATTATGCCATCAATTTCGGAAATGTCACATCGGTGGTTCCAATACTCTCGAATGAGTGGTGGGCATTGTTTGTATGTGTCGGGCCAACCGGTCTTTGTAACTTGCTTCAGTGCCGTGAGCTGGGTGTCCTGTGTTGTGGCTGCTTTAATTTCTCTCAATTTGTTGTCACTTACTTGGATGTTGGTTATGTTGTTGCCGCTTTAATTTCTCTCAGTTTGTTGTCACTTACTTGGATGTTGGTTATCAGGGTGTGTACCTGTGCATCCATGCCTTCGCTTAGGCTATTGTCATGATATTCAATAGCTTTACGTGACAAAGTGTCGGCCACTGGTATCTGTTTCCCAGGTTTGTGGAGGATGTGAATATCGTATTTTTGGAGTTGGAGTATCATCCTCTGGAGACGAGGAGGGGCTGAAGCGAGGGGCTTCTTGAGTATCGCCTCCAGTGGCTTGTGGTCAGATTCCACAGTTACTTTTCTGCCGTATATGTACTCATGGAAACGCTTACACCCGAACAACACAGTGTACAGCTCCTTCTCTATTTGGGCGTAATTCTGTTCCGTACTGTT
>NW_015558243.1:0-1154 GCF_001515605.1 Sinocyclocheilus anshuiensis | reverse complement strand
CTTATTGGTAAAGGTAAACAGAAAAGGAGCTATATGAATATTATTAAAAATAAGTTGTAAACCGCACAAAACCATACTATTACTTTGTGTAATGTGATACTGTAAACTAATTCAGAGTCTGGACATCCCTGCATTCATCAAATATATATATATATATATATTACATATTTTAATTTTTTCTCTGCTATTAACAGATAAAAGTGTGGAAAAAGGAGGCTGTCCAGTTCCCACTACAGTGCGGCTACATAAAAGGAAAGGTGTGTTGATGTACTGTGTGTAAATCCATACATTGTAATTGACATTAATTGTTGTGAGTCTTCATGAAGGCTGTATTTCCATTTGTAAGTGGTGTATTAGGTTTGGGCAATGTCCAGATGTATTTGTTCATTTGTTTATTTTACAGTAGAGGTGAACAATTAATCGAAATCTTATCGAAATCACAGTATAGCCTTCTGTAATTTTCAATTCACGAGGTGCAATATTTGTGCAAGGCAAAATGTGTGTCAAAATAGCATTTTAAATTAAATATTGTGCTTCAAAGATGTTCTGGCCTACACATCATATTCTACAGCTTTAAAGGGATAGTTGGCCTAAAAAAGAAAATTCTGTCATTAATTACTCACCCTTGTGTCATTCCAAACCCGCAAGACCTTTGTTCATCTTCAGAACACAAATTAAGATATATATATTTTTTTTTTTAAATGCGAGAGCTTTCTGACCCTCCATAGACAGCAGCATAACTGAAATGTTCCCAGAGCCAGAAAGGTTGCAAGGACATCGGTAAAACAGTCCATGTGACATCAGTGTTTCAACTGTAATTTTATGAAGCTCAGAGAATACATTTTGTGTGCAAAGAAAACAAAAATAACCACTGTATTCAACAATTATACTCCTCCAAATCACGTATTACACCATTATCGAGTGTACCACGAAGCATGCATGTTTGTTCCTCTGCACATAAACAAAATGCAGCGCAGCGCATGCATGTTCTACAGCAGCAGCAGCACACGCATGCATCGTGGTAGTCTCCATAATCGTGAATGATGATGAGTTGGAGGAAAATAATTATTGAATAAAGTTTGAGCACAAAAAGTATTCTCACATCTTCATGAAATTATCGTTGAACCACTGATGTCACATGGACAATTTTACCG
>NW_015558242.1:0-1521 GCF_001515605.1 Sinocyclocheilus anshuiensis | reverse complement strand
CTGATTAGCAAGGAATATCAGAAAGACAAGTCCTGACTGTGGCGAGAGGAGGAGCTGGGGATGGAGGAGTGTAATTTGCTCCTGAGCAAGCTAAAAAGCTGCTGAATAATACTGAATAGAGCTTATATAGGAATGCCGCGATAGGTGTCGTATTCCTATAGGTAGATGTGATCAGCTGAGAATCAGCTGATGCAAGCTTGACTCACGTGACCTGCCAGAACTAACGCTAACGCTTAATTTTTGGTGCGCAAAAACAAAACAAAAATAATAACTTTATTCAGCAATCTCTTCTCTTCCCTAAGCACAGTGAAGGCTTCCGTGTTCTACATCCGAAAGCCGGCTCATTATTGGCTAAAGCTGCACATGTGAGCAGCGCAACGCATGCGTGTGATGCTGATGCAGGAGCCGTCCAATAATGAGCCGGCGTTCTGACATAGAACCTGGAAGCGCTGGACGTAAACAACATATGAGAATGACACAGAAGAGAAGAGGTTGTTGAATAAAGTCGTTATTTTTGTTTTGTTTTTGCGCACAAAAAGTATTCTAGTCGCTTCATAAAATTATTGTAGAACCACTGTAGTCACGTCGACTGTTTTAACGACGTCTTTAGTACCTTTATGGATCTTGAAAGTTTGGGTGGCGTTGCTGTCAATGGAGGCCTCTCTGAGCCATCGGATTTTATCAAAAATACCTTAATTTGTGTTCTGAAGAGGAACGAAGGTCTTAGGGGTGTGGAACGACCTGAGGGTGAGTAATTAATGACAGAATTTTCATTTTTGGGTGAACTAACCCTTTAACATCAGGTGTAAGTTCTGAAATTCATGATACACATAATGGGCCTTAATTGGGTTACTAACAACACAAAGGAAAGAGTTGCAGCGTGTGTCTGTGTGTGTGTGTGTGTGTAAGTGTGAATTGGTCAGGCATATGTTTCTCACCTGGTTCTTCAGTATAGTTCCCGACTCTAAATATATACAGGTTCATTACAGAGTCTGTGCTACATTCTTTTAAGGTCTGCACTCTCACCTCTTACTGTGGCACACAAACTTGCATCATTCAGTCTATATCAGATAACTCTGAGCATACCGAGTAAAGGTCTATATAGGCTATTGTTCTACAAACACTATGGATAAATAATTAAATATTCTGGGACTCTACAGAAGCTTTCTTGATTAATTCTTGACTTGAAAGATTTTAAAAAGTGAAATTACCATGGTTCCTAAACAAATAGGATTCTGAGTTAGGATGTGTCTCTAATAAACCTCAGATATAGCAACTAGTTAGACACAGTATCTAACTGTATAATAGTATCAAAAGGAGAATACTTTTAAGAACTCATAAAGGCCATCTCTCTTGTACTCCATAGCTATGCTATTGAGTACATAGCTTGCTATGTATTGATATTAATATTTATTATTCTGTTAATATTTAATATTAATATTTAAATAACAAATATTTCATTATATCATAGTATATGTTTTGTAAATGTCCTATGTTTTATGCATATTATAAAGTTTTTTT
>NW_015558241.1:0-1631 GCF_001515605.1 Sinocyclocheilus anshuiensis | reverse complement strand
ACACTGTGATGCTATTTGTTAATAATTGTTTTTGCCACAACAGGATGTATTTCCTCTGCCCTGTCTTTAAAAAGGCTCCACGCTCTCTGTGTCTGTAGCACTACAGGTTCTGTAACATTTTTGTATTTTTATTCACACAGATCATTCCACAACAGGATGTATTTCCTCTGCCCTGTCTTTAAAAAGGCTCCACACTCTCTTCTTCCTGTTTTCCTATTGCAGTACAATATTCACAAAACAACATTCAGAACATTAAGTAAAGCATATATATATATATATATATATGTATACTATATATATATATATATATGTATACTATATATATACTGTATATATATAAAATAAAAAACAGACAGTGGAATGACTCAGTGCTTCAGAAAATGTTTGCCCTCTTTCAGAGCTTTTGTTTGCACAGACAGGTTGGAGTGAAATGGGGGATGGGTTTAACACCTTCCTGTGTGCACACAGCCTCTGAAAACAGGGCAAACATACACTGCAGCATTGAGTCATTCCACTGTGTGTTTTTTATTTTTATTTCAGAATTGTTCAGCACACACACATTGTAATACTGTACACAGAAGCATATTATTAAATACTATTTGAATATTGCTGCATATTTAAAGCATACATAGTTTTGCAGTCTTTGAGCTTCGAGTTTTACATTTCAGAAAACGATACAAAAGATTATCTAGTATCATTTTTAAGCAGAGATTCTAAGCTTTATATTGCTATAAATTACTTAATTGTAGCCTTAGAATTGACTGAATGACAAATAAATTACTACCGTCAGATTTCCATTGTTTTGAAGACCTCGTGCAAGCACAGAAAATATCTGAATTTATGCTGTGTTTTACATTTCAGAAAAAGATATAAAAGATTCTCTAGTATCATTTTAAAGCAGAGATTCTAAGCTTTATATTGCTATAAATTACTTAATTGTAGCCTTAGAATTGACTGAATGACAAATAAATTACTACCGTCAGATTTCCATTGTTTTGAAGGCCTCGCGCAAGCACAGAAAAGATCTGAATTTAAGCTTTGAGTTTTCCATCCTGTGTGTGTGTCTGGAAGGAAGCATATTATTAAATACTATTTGTTTATTATTGCATATTTGAATCAAAGTATTTAATGTGGAATGATTCTGTTTCAGAGTCTTTGTGCTCTCTCACAGGTAGGTGTGAAACCCATCCCCCATTTATTTTTATTTTTTATTTTTTTATTTATCCTTTATTTTACCAGGATAGTCCCATTGAGATGCAAATCTCTTCTTCCAGGGAGTCCTGGCCAAAATGGCAGCACAAAAAGTTTCACAATAAAACAATTACAAACACATAAAACAAACAAAATTTTGCCCTACATTCAGCTGATTACAAATATGTGACAAAAACCAACAAACATTTAATCATAGCAAGTACATGTTTCCTTTAGAGTAGACCATAAAAGGTTTTTTAAAAAATTTAAAGAGGGGAGTGTTTTCAGCATAATAACACTCTGCAACTCGTTCCATAATGAGGGAGCAAAAAAAGAGAAGGCAGTTTTGCCAAACTCTGAATATACTCTTGGAACATTTAAAAGTAATTTAGCATAAGATCTAGTGCTGTAATTACATGTATAAAAGGATAAAAGACTGC
>NW_015558240.1:0-587 GCF_001515605.1 Sinocyclocheilus anshuiensis | reverse complement strand
ATGTATCGTCACGAGCCGCAGGGTTTAATTTGGTTTTGTCTGTATATGTTTTTTTTTTTACTCTCAAAGCCGTGGAGCCCATTGACTGCAATTATATGACTGACAGACTGCAACGGTTTGAGTTAAAGCAATCGATTACACAGCATTTATTTTATTTATACTGTAATATTTTCTGTACTTAAGCCGCTGCCACCACCTTTAATTCTTGAAGCCAGTGTGGTCTGGCACCAGAAGACACACCATACACAACTTCAATCACAACAGGTCATTTTATTAAGAGAAGGGACTGCAGGGGCCCGTTCTTCGTACGTCACTAACTCAGTCAGCTGGATTTGATTGTTGATGATTTGGCGTGATCTCGGATTGTTTGGTTCTTCGAAGCTCATCCCGGAGTTGCTGTCATAGCAACAGCTCTGTACGCTTAAACCTGCTCGGGAGCAGCTTATTTCATGTAAACAGGATTAGATCGCATCTTTTTAAGCAGAACTGATACTTAAAATATGTCCGCTACCACTCCTACTTTATTACAAGAGTATCCTACCGATCCAGGGACAATAATTTAAAATAATAATCATTTAAAAATTAAT
>NW_015558239.1:0-539 GCF_001515605.1 Sinocyclocheilus anshuiensis | reverse complement strand
TGAAAAATAATGTGTTTTTTAACATTAAAGCATGTCAACATATTCGGTTACACCAAATAATGATCTTTAAAATAGCATCATATGATCCCCGACCATTTACATCCAAATGTTATTTAATTTTCACAGAACACAACCTTTAAATAGATTTTAGAATATAAACTGTCTATTCAATAAGACTAAATAAAAAGTGTTCGCCTCATTGTGCATTAACTTGAATCAAGGCCTACAAATGTCTGTTTTAAAAACAGAGGATGAGAAATTCACTCCTTGATTTGCTTAATAAAAGCCTCCTTTGAGATCGTTTTGACAGACATGTTTATTGTGTATTATTTTCAACGTGTTTATTGCTAAGTTTAGTGTGGCAAACGGTGGCAAAATAATTAAATAATAATTCGCGTGCAGTTTATCTGGTTGCCATGACAACCTCACGCGCTTCCTGCTGCTGCTCTATGAAACCAGAGTATGAATTTGTAGATTTTCTAATATAGCAAAATTAAAATGTGTTTAAAAGTGCGACTGACCAAATCGTCCGGCTCAGT
>NW_015558238.1:0-1655 GCF_001515605.1 Sinocyclocheilus anshuiensis | reverse complement strand
TAACAAGTGTCAGGTGCCAACCTTTATGCATCGCTATGCAAATAACGTTAAATACATAAAATAAAATCCACCAGGTTTCAGTTAGGATACCTGGCGAGAAAGAAAAATCAAGTTTTGTAATAATGACATAATAATAATGACATATTTAGTATTGGGGTACCGGACATGAAATTATATGCTTAAGCCTATAATATTATAAACGATGACGATAATGTTTGGCCTTGAACTGAAATTACCTAGATACCAACCTAAATAGCTAACGTTAGCTTGCTAAAAAACGGCTGCTTATAACCAAAAAGATTATTCAACTCAATCTCAACTCTGGCCCTTGAAATCCACTTTCAGCCTTATCAAACACACTTGAACAAGCTAATCAAGGTCCCCAGGATTAAGTTAATAGAAAGATACGGTGAGACTGACCAAAGTTTGAACTAAACTCTGCAGGAAAGTGGATCTCAAGGGCCACAGTCGTGAACACTGGACACGATACCAACACCAAAGAAACATAAATGACACAATACATTACCGGCTCCAACTCTATGAACCAGGATAATAGTAAAACAACTTGATTAAAATAATTATGAGGATGTAAACGTTTAACTTGGATACAAAATACAAATTATTATTTTTAAGTGTTTTAGTGCAATTTAATAAATTAGTAAGTGTTTAGAAAGATAAGGACATAAACATGAACTTAGAATCTGCGTTTATTTTATTTTTAATTTAAATATTTTCTGAAAACTAAAAAGAAAGAAAAGAAAAAACTTGTAGAAAATAATTCAGGCAGTACTTCCGGAGTGAAAAACGCGCAATTTCAACGTCTGTGAAACCTGCGCATTTTAGAGTTGGTAGTAGATGGTAACAATTACCTGCAGTTATGGGACTTGCGAAGAAAACCCTCTCCCTCTGTAATCGCAGGGATAATGGTAACAGTTACCTGCAGTTATGGGACTTGCGAAGAAAATCCTCTCCCTCTGTAATCGCATGGATAGAAAAGGGACGAAAAAAAGTATCGATTTTTTACAAAAACATAATCTTATTAAGTCAACAATGACTTGTAAGGTCTGTAAGAAATCGATGAATCTACAAAAGACACATACACGGGATGGATATCAGTGGTAAGAAAATTAACATAATTAATTCAAATATGTTTATAAACTCCTATACAAATGCTGAATGTGGTGATTTTAGGGTATGCCGCAGAAGGTCACATAGGAAATTTACAAAGAGCTGCAGAGCTGGATCCATATTCGAAAACAGCAGGACCGCCTTTCAAAGCTGGATGACTTTTATTTACCGGTATGAATTACAGAAATGCACCTCACTGATTTTACAGAGAGCAGGTAATAATATATTTAAACAGTAACTACAGGAAATGTAAACGGACATTAATTTATGTGTTGTAAATCAGTCAGGTAAGTTAACCGAGTGAGTTCAGTTCTTTGTGATAATGCTGTATTGTTGTAATACAGATTTTTAATCTAAGCAATTATTTATGAAATATTCACGCAATATAATACTTAATTCTCAATATATTGACTTAATTCTTATATTGCTACACCTTAATTTTTGTAACATGACCTTTTTCACACAAATTTGACTTTATCCGAAAAATAGATTTTATTCATCATATAGCTTCAACTTCATTCTCATAA
>NW_015558237.1:512-859 GCF_001515605.1 Sinocyclocheilus anshuiensis | reverse complement strand
TACTTGCTTATTGAACTGTTTATTGAACTATTAAACAGTCATAATGGTGAAAACATTGTGTGATGTTGCCAAACTAACTGTATTTTAAATATAAAAACTTTTTTACCTCAGCATGCTTACTTGTCTCAGGGCGTTAATGAAGCGTTAATGTCGAGCCCCGGAGTCAATGTGCCGGGGCTCAAAAGGCCCAATTTAAACCCTGCCTGTATCAAATGAAGGTCTGCCTTTTGAAATACAAAATGTGCTGTGATTGGTTAGCTGGGCCAGTGTGTGTTGTGATTGGCTCCACTCTGCGCCTGGTCGGGAAATGTCACGCCCCTTACCATAGCTGCCTGCGAGCTTCAGTG
>NW_015558237.1:0-150 GCF_001515605.1 Sinocyclocheilus anshuiensis | reverse complement strand
AACATTACAGACTAACTAAAGTTGAAAAAGTGAAAAAGCATAATAGGACCCCTTTAATATTTTATATTTATGCCTTCTCAATGTACCATAGTGATCATTTCCGATATTTTCATTCGATAATAAATCGATAATAAATCATAAATCGGTTAG
>NW_015558236.1:0-529 GCF_001515605.1 Sinocyclocheilus anshuiensis | reverse complement strand
ATGCATTAAAGCAATCCTGCCTCTACATCCTATGAATGTCACAAACGCCTCATGAACATGTGTTTCCTATTTCTTTCATTTCAGAATGATGCACAGAAAACACTTCTACCAAGAATTGTTGGCACGGATAGGACACCAGAAACAGGATGCCACTTCATTCTTTGGGTTAGTACAACTCTAGCAATGTTCATTACATGAGGAACAAAATTAGATTATACAGTATATAGATGTGATTTGTCTACAATGTTATTATAGACAAGCCAAAAAAAGTACAAACAAATGTATTTGGGACTGCTTTAAAATGGCTCTTTATTGAATTTCTTCTACAGGTTTTTGACAAGACTGAAAAACAAATAAGGATTTATGACAACACAGGACGTCACATGAACATTTCACCCTCAGATATGGACATTCTGAAGTAATACATTTTAATTACATATTTTATGTTTTACAGTTATTTTAAAAACATTTCATGACTTGGGTCCAGTCTGCTTTAAGTCCATTTCTTTCTTCCAGAGATGCCTTTAGA
>NW_015558235.1:310-907 GCF_001515605.1 Sinocyclocheilus anshuiensis | reverse complement strand
CCATGTTGATAATGAAAAAGTTGCATTGGGATCAGCATTCATAGATACTCTGAACTCTATTGGGGTTAGACAACACGTGTCAGGGACCTACTCATTGTCGAAAGCATACTCTAGATTTAATACGGTCACATGGAATTGATGTCGATAGTGTTGAAATTATGCAGCCAAGCGATGATATCTCAGATCATTATCTAGTCTTGTGTAAACTCTATATAGCTAAAACTGTAAATTCTACTCCTTGTTCCAAGTATGGTAGAACCATCACTTCTACCACAAAAGACTGCTTTGTAAGTAATCTAAAACTAGAGACACGTTTCTAGCATTTGTAAAACTGCATTTTTCCATCTCAAAAATATATCTTAATTACGACCTATGCTCTCAATGTCAAATGCAGAAATGTTAATTCATGCATTCATGACCTCAAGGTTAGATTATTGCAACGCTTTATGGGGTGGTTGTTCTGCACGTTTAATAAACAAACTAGCAAAATGCAGCAGCTAGAGTTCTTACTAGAACCAGGAAGTATGACCATATTAGCTCGGTTCTGTCAACACTGCACTGGCTCCCTATTAAACATTGTATACATTTTAAAATCTT
>NW_015558235.1:0-143 GCF_001515605.1 Sinocyclocheilus anshuiensis | reverse complement strand
TACAGTGGCTAAATTAACGAAAAATAAAGCATCAACAAGTGTTGACATTTCCCAACCGCAGAGCTGTAATGACTTTATGAACTACTTTACTTCCAAGGTTGATACTTTTAGAGATAAAATTGTAACCATGCAGCCGTCAGCTA
>NW_015558234.1:0-502 GCF_001515605.1 Sinocyclocheilus anshuiensis | reverse complement strand
GCACCATCTAGTTTTGGAAGAGCTATTCAAGTTGAATTGCATCACGTTTCTGATGCTAGTGTCCATGGATATGGTCAGTGTTCATATTTGAGACTCAAAAATAAGGACGGAGACATTCACTGTGCACTGGTGATGGCGAAATCAAGAGTTGCACCTCTCAAGGTTACGACGATCCCCAGATTAGAGTTAGCTGCTGCCGTTGTTTCTGCCAAAGTGAGTAGTATGCTTAAGAAAGAATTGGACTATACTGTTATCAAGGAAACATTTTGGACAGACTCCAAAGTAGTATTGGGATATGTAAGTAACGAGGCACGCAGATTCCACACATTTGTTGCAAATCGAGTACAAAGAATACACCTCAGTACAACTCCCCAGCAATGGCAGTATGTTCCAACAGAGGAAAACCCTGCCGATCATGCATCCAGAGGTTTAACAGTGAAGGAGTTGCTTGTTTCAGACTGGTTTACTGGCCCTAAGTTCCTGTGGGACAAAATATCTGTAT
>NW_015558233.1:0-805 GCF_001515605.1 Sinocyclocheilus anshuiensis | reverse complement strand
GGGAGGGCAAGTCAGAGGATCAAAGCATCCAGAGTAGAGGCCAGAAACTCGCAGGCAAGGCACTGGACAGCTTAAGAGTGTTTGTTGGTTAAGGCTAGCAGGGATACAACAAAGACTGCTGGGTATGCGCACATCAATTTAGCGTAATTTTTCTAACACTGCACAACAATAATTACTTTTTTGGCATTATTGTACGGGGTAGGTGTAGACGTTAATAAAACACAATTGAATAGGTAGAAAAAGCAATTCATTGTTAACTTCCGGTTTTTGCTGTATCCCTTCTAGCCACAACAGTGTTTTTTGGCAGATGAGGTGGGGCAGTTTGCTAAAGGAACCGCCTGCTGCCTTTGCACTCCTCGCTACCCCTGTTCGGAGTCCGATCTCAGAAAAGCATGCTCTTGACGGATGCGAGCACTTCCAAAGACACCGCTGGGATTCGAACCCTGGATCTCCTGTTTACGAGACAGGTGCTTTAACCAACTAAGCCACAGCGCCAAAAGACACGCACAGACTCCGGGAGGGTGGCTCAGAGGATCGAGCCATCCAGCGGTGAGGCCAATGGTCCACGGGCCTGGCTCTGGACAGCTTAAAACAGCTTGTTTACAACTTTCTGTTGCCGGAGTGCAACAGTGTGCAGTATAAGGCTTAACAAAAAGCCAAAGTCCACGACTCTGGTGGGACTCGAACCCACAATCTTTGAATGGCCTCATCTGGCAGTGTAGAAGTCCAACGCACTATCCATTGCGCCACAGAACCTGCTAAAGAGCCTGGAAGAGGCACATGAAAATTCCTCCTCTGGGTTTGT
>NW_015558232.1:0-570 GCF_001515605.1 Sinocyclocheilus anshuiensis | reverse complement strand
TATATATATATATATATAATGGATATAATTTTTTTTATTACCTTTCATGCAGGTGTAACACAGCTGTAAGTGAATGACAACGTTCTGCAAAGTTTTAAATCTGAAAGTGCACCGTGTATAAAATGTCTCTCAAAAAAATAGCAATTGATTTACAGTTTTCACAAAAACAAAATAAATTATAAAATGATAAACCTCACAATTGAGCCTTTAAACAATTTTTTAAAGAAAAGAGATGAGTCAGAAGTATAATTTAAATTTAATTTATTAATTTAAAACGGGGTTATGTGGGTGGATTTTCACATTGGTCTGAACAAAAACTGCAGACGGGATTATTGAAAATGCAGATTGATTCTCTGCCAGCAGGAGGCGCTTTTGGAACATCAGAAATACAGCGGTTTCCCCGGTAACGGCTGTAAACAAAGCAGCACTGCACTCACAAACGCTGCTTTATCAGGCATTACAGGCAAGATGAAATGGAAATGAAATCGACCAATCGGACCAATCATCGCAGATTAGCGTCACGGGCAGTGTTGCCAAGTCCATGGTTTTCCCGCGGAATTGGGCTACTTT
>NW_015558231.1:0-820 GCF_001515605.1 Sinocyclocheilus anshuiensis | reverse complement strand
ATTCCAAAAATAAAAAGTGCACTTTAAATACCCAGATGATGCACTTAAATAAGCGTAAGTGTGGAAAAACAAAAACGAAGTGTGGATTGTTGGACACTTCATGCACTCAACTGATGCATCTTTAATTATGTAGCGGAGGAGGAGGGGCTATCAGACTCTAATTATGAATGACAAAATAACCTTATATTATTCATACTCTACACGGCTGAGTACGTAGTGCATAAGTACCTAGTATATACTATGTATGTAGTGCATAAGTACCTAGTTATGAGCGCATAGTGTATAGTGCATAATTCGGGACGCAGCTTATGTCTTTGTACCGTTTTTCTTCTCTTATTTTTTTTCTTCCCTGGGCACCAGAGGGCTTCTGTCTTTTTGACATAGTGATAATTTATTAGTGAACATCTATCACAATCAGGTAACTGATGTATGTGGAAGTGCGGCTGCACAGGGGAAGATTGATCATGCGTCGAACCAAGGAGAGCAATAAAATAGTTATGTTTTTGTGGGACGATACATTTGTTTTTGTAATATTTTAAATGTATAGTATTGTAGTAGTATTGGTAAGGAAAAAAAAAAAAAAAAAACAAAAAAAAAAAACACTAATTTCGCCAACCCTAGCATTTGCCCATTCCGCCTATGCCATGGCCGGCCCTGGTGCACACCACTGAATGATACGTTAATTTTAAACATGTTTACTTGTTTCCTTGGCAGGTTTAGTTTTACACAGAGCAAAACAAAACTTTAATAACACAAAATTAAATGAATCAATCTCATGCATGTCTTTTTGTCATGCGTCAAACGTTTAAAGGGGTCATAT
>NW_015558230.1:419-575 GCF_001515605.1 Sinocyclocheilus anshuiensis | reverse complement strand
AGAGGCGTTCTGATGGTCAACACAGCAGGAGCTCATACCAGTATTGTATGTTGTGTGGTTGAAAATAGAAATAAGCTTATTTCTTACTTTTAATAATTCTACATTTGCATATTGATTAAACATAATCAGCATATTAATGAACTTTGCAATGTCACT
>NW_015558230.1:0-290 GCF_001515605.1 Sinocyclocheilus anshuiensis | reverse complement strand
AGTGTGGAGTGAACACATGTGTTTTCATATGAGATATCATATAAGGACAAAAGAGATGAGGAGAGAGAAAGAGAGACAGAGAGAGAGAATTAATCAGACAAATCAAAGAGCCTGAGGAGAACACAATCCGATAGGAAAATTATAATGGAGCCTCAGCAAATGCTGTTAAAATGATGAACTACTTTTGAATTATATTTTTAATTTTAAGTTAGAAAGATACCAAAGGAAATCCAAGTAATGAAAATACTTCACTCAATTCACTCTCACACTGAAAGCATGCTGGGATGGAA
>NW_015558229.1:294-836 GCF_001515605.1 Sinocyclocheilus anshuiensis | reverse complement strand
TGGTGAGTAAGATTCACATCAAAAACCAAATTATGTAATATAAGCATTGCCACAGCAGCGCGCGAGCTGCTCAGTCACACCAACAACATCAATCCCCTCAGAGAAAGATGGCCGCATCAGCAAGTTCTCTCTCAGAGGGGGAAGAACCGCAGCGCGGGCTTCCGAGCCTCGAGAACATGCTCTAGATCTAGGGAGCACGGGTGGAGATAGGATGAGCCGTCTCCAACCCGTCCACCAGATCATGTGTGATCACCGCGATCTCAGTCGCCGCCGTGCCTCAGCAGCAGCGGGACCGCAATCGCAAGATCACAAGCACGGACACACTCCTCGGAGCGTGCCCGGCGAGAGCGGAGCGTTTATTTTTGGAAAAGCACAATCCGCCCCCAGAGAGCCGACTGCGCGAGCTTCGCTCCCCATTGATGCTGCTTATTATAATATCAGGCATAATATGCTTGTGTAACTCAAGTTTGTGTAACTCATGTTTGTGCAACTGGCGAGCTCTACGACGCCCTACGTATCAATCTCCTCGGAGAAAGACAGGC
>NW_015558229.1:0-202 GCF_001515605.1 Sinocyclocheilus anshuiensis | reverse complement strand
CCGAACCCCGAGAGCGGGCGCTGGATCTGGTGGTTAAGGAGGTAGATAGGGACGCGCCCGTCTACATTCCCTCCACCAGATCCATATGCGAAACCCACGAGCACAGCCGCTGCTCCACCTCGGCGCGGCACCGCGAGAAACGCTAGTGAAGGCTCTGTTCCTCAAAGAGAGCCCTCTGAGAGCGAAGCACGGCAGTAACACC
>NW_015558228.1:0-716 GCF_001515605.1 Sinocyclocheilus anshuiensis | reverse complement strand
CTATCTATCTATCTATCTATCTATCTATCCATATATCCATCTTTCCATCTATCTATCTATCATCTGACAATCTATCTATCTATCTATGATCTGACAATCTATCTATCTATCTATCTATCATCTGACTATTTCTATCTATCTATCTATCATCTGACAATCTATCTTTCTATCTATCTATCATCTGACTATCTATCTATCATCTGACAATCTATCTATCTATCTATCTATCTATCTATCTATCTTAAACTTCAAACTATTTCTGACTGAAAACCATCAAACTTAAAACTTTTTAAACTTAAACTTTTCAATCTTTTCAATCTTTTTCAAACTTTCTAGAACCGGCTTTCTCAAGCCAACTTAAAGTTTGTCTTGACGAAGTTTTTTATCTAGTTATGTTTGTTATTATTAACATTTTATATAGCCCACGATTTTATAAAAAAAAAAAAATTAATTTACCGCTTAGGCAATAACGTTGACAATAACGTATATCTTCAATATACGTTGTCTATGACCAAAAATGTAAGTTGTTCAGTGGATTTTTAAGATTTGCTTCGCTTGAGAAATTAAAAATATACAGTTTGTGTTTTTTTTTTCTTTTGATTTAGTCAAGTTGGTTTTGCATCAAACACAATGTAATTGTCGGCAATCGAGATCTGACAGCAACAGCACAGTTTTCCGCTTGGGCGAGCGCTTCGCGAACAGCTTACCTCGCGCAT
>NW_015558227.1:0-678 GCF_001515605.1 Sinocyclocheilus anshuiensis | reverse complement strand
GTGGACCGGTATACTACGGTCTATTTAAACTGACCAGTGTAACTTGTTATATGTTTGGTTGACTGTATTTTATTTTGATAATGAATCGACTGCGATGTAAGTTTGAATTGCTAGAATATGTGGGTTGTGTGCTCGCGAGGCGCCAGTGCGATCGAACAACTGAATCATAACTAGAATATGTGGGGTGTGTGCGCACGAGGCGCCAGCGTGATCAAACAGCTGAAACATAAAAAAATCTCAATTTTTGGAGTAAGATATAATCCGCAAAAGTGTTTACATTTATTTTTGCACACTCAATAAAAACAGAAGATTTGTGCAAACAGAATGCGCGTTGTCATCCTTTCCTTTCCATTAACTTGTTTATGGAGCGCCACGCCACACTTCTTTTTTAAATCTGTTAGCTTAATTATTTAAGCCAGATGTATTTCGCTTTTTTTTCTCTTTTTTTTTTTTATGAAAACAAATTGTTATTTTTATTTTAGGCCTATTGCTTACATAGGCTACACATTTTCTTTAAAGCATCCCATTTTGTCCCAGGGCTTGAAAACCTGTGCCCTAGGCTAGTTAGGTCCATGCAGAAACTTGCGTGAACGATGCTCTTAGTTGTGGCATCACCATTTAGTGACATAATTAAATGCTCCGGGAAAACGTATAGTCAGTGTCGGTCACAGCGCCTTT
>NW_015558226.1:0-658 GCF_001515605.1 Sinocyclocheilus anshuiensis | reverse complement strand
TTTTTAAAAATCGAGCGTTGATCGTTATGTTATGAGACTTTGTTAATTTTGTCACACTTGAACCGGGAATACATGAAAAAAAATTTGAGCGAATTCGAGCAGTTTAAGCAGTGGGTGCTATAAAAAAAAGTATCAAAAGTGTCCCTCGCAGATTTTTTTGTCATTTTGACCCGCCACTGGAAAAGCATGGAATTTACGAAAAAACTGCGAATTTTTTTATTTAATTTTGTCACACTTGAGCATGGAGCACACACAAAAAAATTTGAGTCGATTCGAGGATTCTATGTGCAATAAAATAAGGTGTAATAAAAAAAGTAACAAAAGCGTCCCTTGCGGGTCATTTTGACCCGGCCATAGGAATGAATGGAATGTCCGAAAAAAACAGCATTTTTTTATTTATTAGATTTTTTTACTACATAAAATCTGACACAATCCAGAAAATATGCATACCCAAACAAAGGGCTGAGACTGCAGAATGTCCCCAATGCACAAAAAACTCACATACCCCCACACACAGGCACACACACACACACACACATGGCACACACACTCCCATTGAAACACATTATAGCGTTTATGATGTTTCTGCTGGGAAATGACTGTCATTTTGAAATTTTTTTTTACTTAACAGTTAAATTTGAGTGATGGGGTGGAGACC
>NW_015558225.1:0-811 GCF_001515605.1 Sinocyclocheilus anshuiensis | reverse complement strand
CAGTCCTAAAGCAACACCCATTTTAAAATGCCATAGAGAATAAATTAATTTTTAATTTGGATCTAAAAATAGCCAGAGTCGGTGCCGTTCTGATAGCTAGTGGCAGCTTATTCCACAGATTTTGACCACTCACCGCAAACGCACGATCACCCTTGAGCCTAGATCTAGTTCTGGGCACTGTTAGGAGTGCCAGATCACTGGATCTAAGTGATCTAGAGGGAACATGTCTTACGAGGAGATCTGCAAGATAAGGTGGAGTGCGATTATTAATAGACTTAAATACCATGACCAGGATTTTGAACTCAATTCTGTGTTTTACAGGTAGCCAATTCAACGAAACAAGGATGGGAGTGATATGTTCATGTTTTCGTGTCCGGGTCAGGAGTCTAGCAGCAGCATTCTGGACTAGTTGCAGCCGATCTAGAGATGACTTATTAATACCGCAGTAAAGCGAGTTGCAATAGTCTAGGCGGGAAAATATCAGCGCATGAATGATTTTCTGAGTATCTGAAAAATTTAAAAACGGTTTAACTTTTGCGATTTGACGTAGATAAAAGAAGCAAGACCGAACCACAGAACTAATTTGTTTATCCATTTTAAGCTCATTGTCAATTTGGATGCCCAGATTTTTGACACACGATCTCATGTTTGGTTCAAACTTTTTTTAGTTCCGTTTTAAGGACTGCCGTAGCAGATACTGACCCAAATAGAATGATTTCCGTCTTGGATTCATTAAGATGGAGAAAATTTGAGGACATCCACTTTAATCTTTAAGACAGGATGTCAGGGTTTCTAAAGCCTTTGCATTTCC
>NW_015558224.1:0-566 GCF_001515605.1 Sinocyclocheilus anshuiensis | reverse complement strand
TTCACCAAAATCGAGTCAGATGATCTTCAGACTGTGCTGACAAACGGTTATGGATTTCGTGCCGATAAACTATACCGTTTTTGTACAGCGCCACTACAAATTTTAGGCATAGTGCCAATTTTCGTTTAGCGCATCAACGAATTTGCTGGAAAGATACCAAATTGCATCTGAGGCTGTATGTCTGCGAAACTTTGACATATTTGCACCAACCTTTGTATGTGCCATTGTCACCTCACACTGACCACGCCACATCAATTTGGTAACAGCGCCACCTATTGGTCAAGAGTAATAAACCATTCATTAACCATTAATGATTACATTTACAAAAATGCTAATAACTTTTTATTGCATTAGCCTATTGCAATGAAACTGGTCTCAAAATATTCCATGGGTCATGCCGACAACATACATACCAATTATGCCAGAGTAAGCTGAACTTCCTGTCCGCCATTTTGATTTATATTGAAAACCTACTTTTTTAACTCCTCGCCACTCGTTGGTCCGATTTTCACCAAAATCAGGTCAGATGATCTTCAGACTGTGCTGACAGAAATTTATGGATTTCG
>NW_015558223.1:0-1118 GCF_001515605.1 Sinocyclocheilus anshuiensis | reverse complement strand
TCATCTTGATGCAGTGTGCAACATCAACCCGAACAAAACAAGGTGCCACTTTTGCAGACTGATTACCAAGTAATATGCCACAACACACATTGATGTAGGTCTTCAGATCAGGATGAGGAGTAAAAGCTTTGACCAAAGCTCCGAGCAAAGCCAGTGAAAAGTCACTTACAACCTCTTTTGGAGTTGGTGCACCTGCACGTATCCATTCTGTCAGCCAATGTGTTATTGCATTAACATCATGTCTCTCTGACAGCATTTGCACGACTGGGACACTTGAGCTCTCATTACCTGCCAGAACGCCCTGATATAAGAAGACATGGCCAGACGTGCCATTTGGTCTCTGTAGTTTCCTCACTACTGAGCCAGTTGCATCAAAACTCACAGTGGGGTTAGTAGATGTCTTTGATAATGACTTGTACATATACATTTGTGTTTGACTCCAATAGTGACAGAAAAACTTGTCCAATCCAATGTCTTTAATGCTACCACTGTGAGGTGCGCTGTATTTTAACATCTGCAGTGACAAAATAGGATCCTTGTCACCTAGTTCTAAGGCATTTCTCTCTTGCTTTGCTTTGCGCAGGGTGGCCAAATTAGGCAGATGGCTTGGCTCAGGATCTCCAAAATCCATCAGCTTTGTTGCCTCAGATGCCCTCCATACATGGGGTTCCATTCTACCCTCACACAGTTCTTTGAATATCTGCACACGCAAGTTACCAGACATCGGACACTTGGAACAGCCAGTGTGCAGGGACTCATCTGTGTTCTTAATGAAACACTTTAGCACCATTGGGCTGTTCATTTCAGGCTCTACACTTGCCTCTGATTTCTATATATTTCTCTGTGGCTGATGGATAGACCTTGGCTCTTTTAAAGGCAAATGTGCAGGGGCTTTTCACTTCTTGCCAAATGTGGTGATTTATCACATGCGTCCAGATGCCAGGCTTCAAAACTGTGTATTCCCTTTTTTGTGTTTTAGAGAAATTGTTTTTGTATTGAACTGTTTCAGGCATAAATTCAATCCATTTCTGAGATGGAACTTCAAGATCAAAAGTCCAGCAATCTTTTGGTCTGGGGAAAGGGACCCTGGCTCAAAATCAGTGTCATCACTACTGCCA
>NW_015558222.1:0-869 GCF_001515605.1 Sinocyclocheilus anshuiensis | reverse complement strand
GCATACTGCGGGAGGTCGGGGGCGCGGAAAATCTTGCTATAAAGCAATTTAGAAATCGCGCAAGCTCAAATCGCGATTTTTTGACGATTTCGATTAATCGCACAGCCCTAACGTGAGCATACATTATTTTGAAATATATTTTCAAATGTACTTTTTATTATTATTTTAGTAAGCATAGACCTCAATAAATTCAGCTGGATTTATGCTTAAAACAAGAAAAACACATACAAACAATTCTTAATATATTATTATCTGCAGTGTTGCTTCTTGTGTAAATGTCGTGTGTTTAAATATTTGGTCCCACTTTATATTAAGTGGCCTTAACTACTATGTACTTACATCAAAAAAATAAGTGCAATGTACTTTGTGTTCATATTGTGTTGAAAATCACTTTTGCTGCTATTGAGGTGGGATACGGGTAAGGTTAGGGACAAGTTTGGTGGTTTGGGTAAGATTAAGTGTCAACAGTGTAATTATAAATTAATTACAAATGTAATTACATGCAGGTTTTTTTTTTAAATAGTACAATGTAAAAGCATGTATGTACACAATAAGTACATTTGTAATGCTCGGCCTAATAAAAGGCTGGCCAAAAGGTACCAAATCAGTAAAGCTAATAGAACTAGATGTTTCAATCCCTTTAGTAGGAAACTCTTGATAGTAGCAATCGGTGTGGAGTGGTTAAAAAGAGGGTAAGGTATGTCATTGGGGTCATCAGGTGGGCACCCTGCTTCATCGACGTTTCGTTGATTGAAGCCCACAACGTCTCCAAAAGGCTCAACGTGTACCCAGCGTCCCAGGTACACCCCCCTCCATGCCATACTCTCTATATCCCTGATGGGCTCTGCATGGCAGGGGCGTCCTTCTCC
>NW_015558221.1:1077-1311 GCF_001515605.1 Sinocyclocheilus anshuiensis | reverse complement strand
AGATATTTAAGAAACATGCTAAGTTAACATACTTGTTTATCTGACTGTAGCATTGTTTTTCAGATAAACAAGTGTTAATCAAGCATGTTTCTTATTAATTTGTTTTTAATTAATTAAACAGATGTTTTTTAGCAGGTAGGAGCTGTAAAGGTTCGCAGCTCTATTCTGCAAAAGGGGGCGGGGAGCAGCAGCTCATTTGCATTTAAAGACACAGGCCCGAAAAACAGCGTGCTT
>NW_015558221.1:409-844 GCF_001515605.1 Sinocyclocheilus anshuiensis | reverse complement strand
TTAAAAAATGGGCTCAACTTCTCACAGAATAAAAACAAATGTAAAATTCCTTCATCTTCTTTTTTACAAACTCTGCATTGGGCATTCGTTTCTTTCTGCATAGCACACAATCTCATTTCCGTAAAAATCACATTTTGTCTAATAAAATAATCAAAACTTTCTAAATCTACATCCAACCATTTCCATGTCATGTTCTTCCAGATATCTTTCTCTTCAATTTCATTAAAATGCCTTATCCAGAACTGATTGGCAATAGGTTTTTTAAAAACTTAATTTATAAAAAAACAACAACAACATTTTAACAGAATCCAAATTAAAATTCACCATCTTGTCATTAAATTTTAGAAACACATTCATTTTGTTTTCTTTTTCTCCCTCCTTGTTAATATCATCCAGCCATTGTCCTGGGAGCGCTATATTTTACTTCTTCGTATT
>NW_015558221.1:0-155 GCF_001515605.1 Sinocyclocheilus anshuiensis | reverse complement strand
GAAGCATACATTGAAAAAACACCAACAACACGTTGGCCGGCGACAGCCCATGACGTCACTACCGGTGCGCCTATTAGTATAAATAGGCGCTGGGAGAACATGTCATTCATTTCTTCATCTGAAGCTTGCGTTCGAAGCATGGCAGGAAGCCTAGA
>NW_015558220.1:0-594 GCF_001515605.1 Sinocyclocheilus anshuiensis | reverse complement strand
TTCCCTTAACCTTATAACTAAGGGATTTCTTAGCTTAAGGACTTTTAGAGTGTTCTTTGTTGGTGGACCTCTCCTGGGGAGGGTAACAGTGGTCTTGAATTTCCTCCATTTGTACACAATCTGTCTGACTGTGGATTGATGGAGTCCAAACTCTTTAGAGATGGCTTTAAAACCTTTTCTAGCCTGATGAGCAACACCAACTCTTTTTCTGAGCATGACCAAACATGACCAAACTTTGATAGATCCCTGTTCTTTAAATAAATCAGGGCACACACTGACACCTGATAGTCATCTCACTGATTAAAAACACCTCTGAACAGATGGACTCTAATTTCACCTTCAAATTAACAGCTGATCCTAGAGATTCACATACTTTTGCCGCTCACAGATATGTAATATTGGATCATTTTCTTGAATAAATAAATGACAAAGCATATATTTTCATCTCATTTGTTTGATTGGGTTCTTTTCGTCAACTTTCAGGACTTGCATGAAAATCTGATGATTTCTGGGGGTTATATTTATGCAGAAATATAGGCAATTCTAAACGGTTCACAAACTGTCAAGCAGCACTGTATACCTCCTATCATGCTA
>NW_015558219.1:0-808 GCF_001515605.1 Sinocyclocheilus anshuiensis | reverse complement strand
TAATTAATTCAGGGGAGCAGCATGAATAGTAGACCTTGGGTTTCTACATTAAATGCACTGTACAATATAAATACATAGTGCAAAGCAAACAGCGTATCTAAAAGTATGAGACAACAACAAACAAAAACATAGGCCGACCATTAAAAGCCGTGCTTGCACAGGTTCTGCACGATCCTCTTCAATAATATCCTCTGCTTCTCAATCGGGCTCAAACTATTTTAATTTTGCAACTTATAAAGCATTCAAATATGTTTTTAATTTATATATTAAAACTAGTGTAGGAAATGGCAAATGTAAATTCTATAATTGAATTTTCATTTTCATTTTGCACTAAATGTTGCACACATATGTATGGGAAAATGTAAATTTAAATAAAGAAATACATTGCCACTTTACACATTGCGTTGTCATTTTGCATATTACATTTCAAAATGAATTTTGCTACCCATATGCTTCCATATATTTTCGTGGCAGATGATTACAGCATTTCACTAGACTTGTGAGACTCGTTTTTGCAAGACTGTTTTCACTGAAGCTGGAGTTTCTCTTCAAAATAAAAGCTTAAAAGTGCAGTTTGAATTGCTGACAGCTAGCGGTTTAACTGGGTTAGGTTACTGCAGTCCAAATTTGGGTTGTGACAGTGAGGAAATTTTCCCACCGGTTAATCGACGTGTGACAACACCGGTAATACCGGTATCACCGCGGGGGTGGGGCGTTCCCTCCTTTCCTAGCTTACCGTCGCTTTTAAATAGCTTGCAAAAGCTGCGTGCGCATTTTACTTTCACTTTAAAATAGCGGCAAATTCAGA
>NW_015558218.1:0-391 GCF_001515605.1 Sinocyclocheilus anshuiensis | reverse complement strand
TACTGATCCTGGTAGAGTAGACTACAATGCCGGCTGTTCTGTCTCGCAGTCTGTAAGTACGTTTTTATATTTAAAGGATTTGCCACTGACCCGCATAAACACATTTCATTACACCAAATGCACAAAATAATGTTCTTTTTAGCAGCATCATATGACCTCTTTAAATAATGCACTATATACTGTACAGACGTAGCAGTGCAGATAAAAAAAGGGTGTGTATATTAGGGGTGTGCGATATATATCGTCTGCGATAATATCGTAATTGTTGTTTTAACGATGTGCGATTTGACATTATCGAGTATTTTGTAAAAACCATTCAAAACATCCCTACAGAGCGCACGCATAGATTACGTGAAGTCTAGACTAGTGCGTGTGCGCATTTAGTGTTTTC
>NW_015558217.1:481-1076 GCF_001515605.1 Sinocyclocheilus anshuiensis | reverse complement strand
GGATCTTATCTATGCACAATCAGCTTGTAAAACTCCAAAGAGAAACGAAAACTTGAAATCACATCATATGACCCCTTTAAATCTAGAGTATGAGCAGGGGATTTATCATTAACACTTGTTTTTCTGGATAATGTTATATGAAGTTCACAGACCTCTTTAATGTTATTTTTAGTGATCTCCGAATGGCGAAGTCGAACATCATTAGCGCCGGCGTGAATAACAATCTTACTGAATTTACGTTTATTATTACAATACTTCTAATATTATCTAACACAGTGTTTCCCAACAGTGCCATCTGTCGAGAGCAGGGGTGCCGTGTAAAAAAATCTTTTTTTAATATTTTTAAATAGCTAAAATGTTAAAAAAAGCAGCTATTATATAATATCCATTTCTAATGTCGCCAATAATTAGAGATGCACCGAAATTTCGGTTGCCGAAAATTAGTTCACCGCTCAGGTTTCACTTTCACGCGGTGTGACGCTCTGCGTATTATCCCGCTCTATGCGTGTGTGTGCTTCGCTCAGTCGCTCACGGCCCATGTGAGTGCTCCACTCATATACCGTTCATGCTCATCGGAACAGCAAAGTCCACTCAA
>NW_015558217.1:0-471 GCF_001515605.1 Sinocyclocheilus anshuiensis | reverse complement strand
AATCAGTACAGCAAAGTCCACTCAAAAACTGAGCCGACAGGAAACATCGATGAAGTACAGTATTGTTTCTGTCTGCAATAGCCCTACTGTGTTGTAACATGGTGTGGTTTATGGGCAACTCTGGTAACGCTGCCCTCTCATTCATTGATTCATTGCTAACCGCTATATTATGCTCACGTGTTCTGATAATAATAGCTTTCTAGGACTAAACATTATTTGGATCATTGGTAAAAAAAAAAAAAAAAGTTAAATATCTGAACCCTACTGTTAGACCTACCTGAAAAAGCAATTTATTTAATTTGAAGGCCAGTCGTTATTTTTTATTTGTGCTATCATTATTAATTTCTTTTTGTACTTATTTTATTACTGACTACTTATTTGTCATTTTTTATTCAATTCAAAGTTTGAAATCAAGCTCAACGAGAATTGAAATCTCGTGCTACTGCACCAAAATTACCCCACTGTAAAATA
>NW_015558216.1:0-556 GCF_001515605.1 Sinocyclocheilus anshuiensis | reverse complement strand
AGCTGTGAGCGGTCATTTAGTGCATTGCGTCGTCTACATACATGGTTTAGGCGAACAATGGGCCAGAAGAGACTCAACCATTTGGCTGTTCTGTCAGTTGAAAAAGGAATTCTCAGCACTATAAATACTAGCATGGTAATTGACCGTTTTGCTCAAGTCAAGTCTCGGAGATACTCTCTGATGATTCCACCCTCAAAGAAATAGAGAACACAGAAAGATAGATTGTAAAGAAGGATAAAAAAGTCACCAAGAGCATGAAGTAGACAAGATACAAGCAGCAAGACAGATGAGAGTTATGAGAGATGAGAGAACAATAAGAGAAGGGAGGAGAGGCTGTAAAAAGAAAGAAAGAATGAGACAGTAGTGCTAGCATAAATGAGAAATGAAATAAGAGGTGCAAGTATAATATAGATGATTGTAAAATAATAATAAAAAAAGATGTACATGGCACTGTTTCACACACAAGCTGTTAAAGAGAACATTGTGTGGAGTACCTGTGTGAGAGAGAAAAAGCACCTTTTTAGTAACAAGACTGTGAAATGATGGGAGGAGTCAG
>NW_015558215.1:311-577 GCF_001515605.1 Sinocyclocheilus anshuiensis | reverse complement strand
TTCTTTATGCACCAAGAGCTTGTAACACTCCAAAAATTTAAATCGTGACCCCTTTAATTAAAAAAACTTGACCCTCTAACATTTGCACCCTCTATTCTATTTCTATTCTAACTACTTGTTTTATTTATAAAGAAAAAAGGAGCCTCCAACACTAGCATTCTCTATTCTTTCCACTTATTTTCTTTTTATTTATTATAAATAGGGATGCACCGATACCGATACTGGTATCGGGCCCGATACTGAGCTCCTGTACTCATACTCGTACT
>NW_015558215.1:0-162 GCF_001515605.1 Sinocyclocheilus anshuiensis | reverse complement strand
ATGGAGTTATTAGAGATTAAGGATGTCTACGAAGTATATGTATGCAATGAATATAACGTTAAACATTCAGTATTGAATGTATAGCTGATGTGCACGAGCTGATAAGCAAAGCGCGCGTGAGTGGATTGAGCGCGCTGCGGCGCAGATGCGCGAGCTTGTCGA
>NW_015558214.1:0-1263 GCF_001515605.1 Sinocyclocheilus anshuiensis | reverse complement strand
ACTTTCTTTCTTTTGTGGAACACAAAATGAGCATTTCTAATGATGACTTCAAAAATTATGCAAATAAAAGTGGTCTAGTCCAGTATTATTCTATATATTCCCTCTAGAGAGCCTTTCAATGTTGCGAGCGAATCAATAAGTCAATGAACTGAACTCTAGAATCGAATCTTTCCACAAATGAAATGAACAAAAACTGGACTCAAAAGAATCAGTCTAGATTTTCACGTTGTTTTAAATGGTTTTCCCCAAAAAATTGAGGATGTGGACAACACACCACAGGACCTGGATCTCGAACAGTTCTAGATATTTAACCTACTAAATATATTTGCATCTGCGAGGCATCAGTGTGTCTCTAAAAATGTAACAATTGTCACTCCCGTGAACGAGCACTGATTCGGGTTTTTGCAACTAACACTATCTTCTGTCTCAGGTAACGACTGTAGTAAAATTACTTTATAGTACTTCAGTATTTACTGTATGTAATATTGTCATGGCAGTGTTCGTCTAATCCTAAACACTCTGTCACGGGTTATTAAACAAAAGTTAACCATGTTTTTTTGTTTGTTTGTTTGTTTAATTTGTAATAAAACCATGGTTAATTTGGACTGGCTTGACTGTTTATTAATGCTACGCACTGTATTTGCAGTAGGCCTACACCTTCGGAAACTATGCAGTTGAACCAGATGCTTTCAATTATGTACAGTAGTATAGAGTTTTTTATTTGTGACTGATGTATTTTGAAGGCCACAGACTACCTCACTTGAATTTCCATTTCAATGGCCGCTTTCTCTGTCGCTTTCAGAAGATGTCCCTCTTCGGTCCAGTGAGTAGGTGTGTAAGTGCTTGCACTTCTTTTACCAAATAATAATAATAAACCTGTTTGTTTACACTCGCCGTGTCACTGCCATGGTGTGGGTTTCACATGTTGCCAGGATTTGGTAGGGGTGTCTTCTGGCCTTTAAATGTATATTGAATTCATGTTGTATTCATGTAGTTTACATACACCATAGAAACCAATCTTTAAGTATCACAATACAGCATAAAGCTCGACCAGGAATCTGTTTTTTGATTACTGCTTGCCTGCCTAATAATTTTTTTTAGCCTATTCAACCTGACCAGTCACCAAAAATGGACCAGATCAGTCACATTTTTGGTGCAGTGCCAACTTGATGATGTCAAATATGAATCAGTCATAATAAAGAGTTGTAGAGAGAATATTATTATGTAATATTTATAGTGAGAAATTCTAATTTTGAACCTTTG
>NW_015558213.1:0-567 GCF_001515605.1 Sinocyclocheilus anshuiensis | reverse complement strand
AACGTACGTTTTGAATGTCGCTGCTGTTAACTGCAATGTTTAGGGTTGCGTTTCTCAAAAGGACGGTGAGCTAAGTTGATTGTTGAGACCATTTGGTTCTAACTTAATGTTTCTAGAATCATTTTAGCCATACAATGCTTTTTTGGGGAAATGCCCTGGTAAATGTGATTTTTATTTGGTCTGTTTTTAAACAACTAGCTGCTAAGAGTATTAATCCAAAATTAGGTTAAAGCTAATACACAGACATGAATTTTGCAATATATTAAATATACAAAAGCAATCTACAAACTTGTAGTAAACCTTTACAAATATTAAATTTACAAAAGCAATCTACAAACTTGTAGTAAACCTTTACAAACTTTCTTTAATTGCAGGCTGAGCTGGATGCTGAATACAAAAGAGTGAGCCTCAACACTTAAGGTAACTTCTATTCAGTTGAAGAGCAAGTTGTGTGATGTGTCCTCACATAACAGGACACAGATTCTGCCTTCTTTTCTACATCCTTTGTTGGTTATACACTTACTTGTGCGTGTTTGTGGTTTGTGCTGAGTTTCACCATATCAGAGA
>NW_015558212.1:0-930 GCF_001515605.1 Sinocyclocheilus anshuiensis | reverse complement strand
GTTGTGATGGTACACTCATAAACCAAAATGGTGCTAAATGACACTTTGCAGCACCTTTTGTCACAGTAGCCCAGCCAACAGTGGTTCTTTGGCTCGTAATCATAGGGGAGCCTCTTTTGGCACTACATGGCACCTATTTATATACCAAATTATTTGACTACATAACGCAAAGCAGTTAATATATAAACTTGGCCCCGTTCATGAAACGTTAGCAAAATTAATTTTAGTGTAAATTGTTCATAAAGCTATTCTGACGTAAACCTTTGAATTCATGAAATGTTCATATTGTTGGTACGAAAAAAATGTACACCTGGGCCAGTATTCACAAAACATCTTAAGGCTAAAAGTAGCTCATAACTCGCCGATTTAGGAGAAAATCTTAAAAACAATGGGCGTGTCAGTCCTAAATTTAGGACTCTAAATATTTAGGACTGTTCTAAGAGTATTTTACAAAGTCTTTTAGTGCTAAAACTAGCTCCTAAATCTGTGAAACGTTAGGAGTAGTGAAGAGGACTCTTAAGTCACTGAGACCAAATCTGAACTATCCTAAAATGGCTGTTGCCGGCAATCTGCCTCAGAATAGAAACATTTTAGAAACGTTTGACAATGAGTTTTTAAAAAGGTATCGGCTTTGGTTTGGAGGTTATCCCAACTCCAATTTTTTTTTATTATATCCTTAATATATAGATGTTCTTCTTTCATAATATATAGATGGTTTTCTTTTATGTTTGCATGTCTTACTATCAGCCATGATTTTTTCTTTTGTTTGCATGTCTTACTATCAGCCATGATTATTCTACTGTTAATTAAAAGGCTGTTTATATGCATATTGTTTATGAGAAGCAAGCATAGGCTATAAGAGGCTGACAATTAGCTGAATATATACTTTTTTTTTAATTAGTGACACTTAGCCTGCATTTTAAAATCTTT
>NW_015558211.1:700-822 GCF_001515605.1 Sinocyclocheilus anshuiensis | reverse complement strand
CCCTCAAAGGTGAGGGGAGCACTGCCCGAAACAGCATTTACACAGATATGGGGGCCTGATGATCACAAAGGCTCCCGCAGAAGCCTGTGTTATGGCTGCATGATCCAGGAAGTATGAAGCCG
>NW_015558211.1:0-213 GCF_001515605.1 Sinocyclocheilus anshuiensis | reverse complement strand
AGCCTCTAGACCGGACCATCAGTAAGATGGTCACTATGAAGCCATAGAACCAACCAAACCTAATAGGTCCAGCATAGGAGACTATAATGCAGGAAATTTCCCACCTAACCTCGGTCAGGTGGCGAGATAGTGGTTACAGGGGAATTAGGAAGGTGAAGATAAGGGCAAATGTAAGAACCCCGAAGGAAATGAGTAGATACTGAGGTATCACTC
>NW_015558210.1:0-486 GCF_001515605.1 Sinocyclocheilus anshuiensis | reverse complement strand
AACATGTTAAACAAGCAGGCCAACTTTATTTTATATACAATGAAGATAGTGATGGAGGTAGTTAGTGTTTGTGAATTTGCACTCACCTGAAGATCAAACATTTAGAATGTCATGCAGCATCTGTGAAATCTTGCTGGTGTGTGCCACTTTCTCTGATATGGTGAAACTCAGCACAAACCTAGAAAACCACAAACACGCGCAAGTAAGTGTATAACCAACAATGGGTGTAGAAAAGAGAAAGCCGAGTCTGTGTCCTGTTATGTGAGGACACATCACACAACTTGCTCTTCAACTGAATAGAAGTTACCTTAAGTGTTGAGGCTCACTCTTTTGTATTCATCATCCAGCTCAGCCTGCAATTAAAGAAAGTTTGTAAAGGTTTACTACAAGTTTGTAGATTCCTTTTGTAAATTTAATATATTGCAAAATTCATGTCTGTGCATTAGCTTTAACCTAATTTTGGATTAATACTCTTAGCAGCTAGTT
>NW_015558209.1:701-872 GCF_001515605.1 Sinocyclocheilus anshuiensis | reverse complement strand
TAACGTTTATAGATCATTAATAAATGATTCACAGGTGTTCACTTTTGTAGCATTTGGACCAATCAGATACACCATTTTTCATTATATTTAACAAATCAAGTATTCATTAGATTAACAAATAGTCACAGACCCCTCACCCAATAAACATACTGGGTGCCAGGATGTCTGCGA
>NW_015558209.1:0-251 GCF_001515605.1 Sinocyclocheilus anshuiensis | reverse complement strand
ATACCTATGCAACACATTAGTATTATAAGAATCTTGAAGATTCTTCTCTTGAACACCCAATCGAGTTTCATATGCAAAACACCATGCTAGAGACAAAGAGTTGTAAACTTTCCCTCCAAAAGTGAAAGCCACCATTGGCTCTGTGACCTCCCGGAGGTGTGAGCTCTATAAGAGATAAAGCTCTCACATCAGTGACCCGCCTCAGTCAGTTCTGTTAGATTCTGAGAAGATGAGGATGTGAGCTAGAACGC
>NW_015558208.1:392-542 GCF_001515605.1 Sinocyclocheilus anshuiensis | reverse complement strand
CAAGTACTAACCAGGCCCAAACCTGCTTAGCTTCCGAGATCAGACTAGATCAGGCACAGACAGGGTGGTATAGCCGTAAGCAGGGACTGCCACAAAGAGTGGGCTATTTAAAGATCAGCCACTCTACAGGCCAGTGTATTAGATAAGTAG
>NW_015558208.1:0-175 GCF_001515605.1 Sinocyclocheilus anshuiensis | reverse complement strand
CCACAGGCCAGTGTATTAGATAAGTAGTAAAGTAAACGCTAAAGCTTACAGCACCTGGCATTCCCAGGTGGTCTCCCATCCAAGTACTAAACAGGCCCGACCCTGCTTAGCTTCTGAGATCAGACAAGGATGTAAGCGGGGACTGCCACAAAGAGTGGGCTGTTTAAAGATCAGC
>NW_015558207.1:0-880 GCF_001515605.1 Sinocyclocheilus anshuiensis | reverse complement strand
CAAAAATTCCCGCCGGCGGAACTGTCGACCCCAGGATGTTAACAGGACAGGTTCCACTCAGAACAGGCCTCGCTATGGTTGACCAAAGAAGTTGAGTGCATGTGCTCTCATGAGGGTTAAGGCAGTGCTGGAAAATAATGGTGGCCACACAAAATATTGACACTTTGGGCCCAATTTGGACATTTTCATTTAGGGGTGTACTGACATTTGTGGCCAGCGGTTTAGACATTAATGGCTGTGTGTTGAGTTATTTTGAGGGGACAGCAAATTTACACTGTTATACAAGCTGTACACTCACTACTTTACATTGTAGCGAAGTGTAATTTTTTCAGTGTTGTCACATGAAAATATATAATAAAATATTTACAAAAATGTGAGGGGTGTACTCACTTCTAAAATACTGTAAATACTAAGGCTGTTGATTGCAAAAAAATTAATTTGAACTAATTGCACCGCTTTCTGTAATTAATTGCAATTAATCACACTGAACAGTAAAATTTGTAATTGGATATATTTTCACATTAATCTCCAAATTACACAAACAACATAGGGCTGGGGCAATATAGATAATTTATTTCTTGATATTTTTCGGTTTTGCCAATAATCAATATATATCAACCCTCTACGCACACCTTGGCAATATAATCGCCATTGGCTAGTACATTTTTTTTGTTTACTCGCCAGACTGATATACTGTTTTATATACACACACACACACACAGGTTTGTTTTTGTGAAAAGTGGGGACATCCCATAGGCGTAATGGTTTTTATACTGTACAGACCGTATATTCTATGCCCTACACCAACCCTACCCCTAAACCTTCCCCTTACAGCAAACTTTGTGCTATTTCAGATTTTCAGTACACTCCATTCTGTGTG
>NW_015558206.1:295-554 GCF_001515605.1 Sinocyclocheilus anshuiensis | reverse complement strand
GGTGCGCGCGGCAAATATGACGTCATCGCGGTGTTTGCGGAAGTTTGCTTTGAGTGCGCGTGACGTCGTTTCGCGTGGCGGTGTGCATGACATTTTTTTGTAAATTTCTGCGCAGCTCCGCTTCCGAAGATGCACGAGTTCAAAGTGACTCTAGCCGAACATGCACGTCTGTGCCAGCATTTGTGTGAAACAGAAGCAGTTTGATGTTAAGTGCAGTCACACACACAGATCACGTTGCGGCCGAACTCAGACATTCAGG
>NW_015558206.1:0-184 GCF_001515605.1 Sinocyclocheilus anshuiensis | reverse complement strand
GCTACATTATCTTTCTCAACAAGGAGCTGGTAGCATCATTGTTTCTAAAGGAATTAAAGCCACAGCTTTACTGTTAATAGAGAAACGCGGCAAAACGGTAGTAATTCATATATACACAGCCTCTCTCTCTCTCTCTCCATGTTGTAAATGAACAGTTGATGAATTACACTTTTCTGAGAATAGA
>NW_015558205.1:326-492 GCF_001515605.1 Sinocyclocheilus anshuiensis | reverse complement strand
TAAGTGGAGTGGTGCCCAAGCTGAACGGGGCTTAAACCAGCTCAAGAAAGGGCACGAAGCAATCGCGCGAAACCCTCACCATACAGGTTTTTAGAAAAGAACGCAAAGAATTAGCGTGCGAACTTACCACAATGTGGATTTTAGAAAGTTCACAAAGCCGTCACGT
>NW_015558205.1:0-177 GCF_001515605.1 Sinocyclocheilus anshuiensis | reverse complement strand
AACACAATATGTTTGAGAGTCACAAACTCGATCTAAGATATAAAGCTGGAATGGCTAGCAGTAAATCTCTAACTGAGGGGGCAAACACCCAGTTCTCACACGAGAGGCGAGCTCGACCTACCACATGTTCCAATGCTGGAACAGCTAGTAATAATTTACTTAGCTGAGGGAGCAACA
>NW_015558204.1:485-821 GCF_001515605.1 Sinocyclocheilus anshuiensis | reverse complement strand
ATTTGTCAACATGATGCCAATATACTGAAGATGTTAAATTGCGAACGGATGTAGGACGGTGTGGCGGGTGTGGCGATGGTGATTTATTAAAGTAACAGTAAAAAAAGATAGCAGTAATTTCCTTGTATCTTTAAAGTGCAGCTTCCAAAAACTTTTTTAAAAATTACATACACAGAACAAGTCATTCTGAGGAAATGTGATTAATTCCATGAATTTACAATACACTATGGATAGCAGAAAATTAAAAAACTATCAGACATCTGATGTCACTGTGCTGAGTGTGGGGTGGGTGGTTGTGTGAGAGAGAGAGAGAGAGAGAGAGAGAGAGAGAGTCTA
>NW_015558204.1:0-313 GCF_001515605.1 Sinocyclocheilus anshuiensis | reverse complement strand
GCATATCAAGATGCTGATTAGACAGCATGATTATTGCACAGGTGTGCCTTAGGCTGGCCACAATAAAAGGCCACTTTTAAAGAATAATGACATATTAGATAGGTTTCAGTCCGGGTTCAGAGCTCAGTACAGCACAGAATCTGCTCTTTTGAAAGTGTTAAATGATCTGTTACTGGCTGTTGACTCTGGAAAATGTGTCGTTTTGGTTCCCTTGGACTTAAGTGCAGCCTTTGACACTATCGATCACTCTATTTTGATGAAACGTCTTGAGCAGTATGTTGCATCCTATCTTGAGGGGAGAACGTTTTCTGTA
>NW_015558203.1:0-545 GCF_001515605.1 Sinocyclocheilus anshuiensis | reverse complement strand
AAGAACCGGTTCGCGGAAAAGAACCGAACTTCCCATCACTACTGTATACCCATGAATTATAAAATCAAGTGATGGTTTTAACCATGTTTCCTGTATACATGTGATGTTTGGATTAACAGATAATTCTTCTATGAAATGTTTTAATTCTTGTCCATTAGCAATTAGACTTCTGGCATTCCATTGTAAAATGGATAACACCATCAATGCCCACCACCACCACATGTTGATTGTGTTTCAGATATCCCTGCTGTTAGTGTTGCATTGATTAACTCTATACTAGACTTGTGCCGGTATTCGGTAATGCGATATATTACGGTAATGAATATGCACAATATTGTTATCGTGGGCACTTCTAAATACCGTGAATAATTATATATTACAAATTATTCAGAATTTTGAATGCATTTTAAGAATACTTTTCCCATCAACTGGTCAAAATGCACAACACCGCCGTATGCTGCGTGAAAGACACGCACTCTGATGTAAATAAGCGCGGACGTGAAGCACATGGCTGAACATGTGAGAGACGCTCTGGATGAAAGCGC
>NW_015558202.1:446-547 GCF_001515605.1 Sinocyclocheilus anshuiensis | reverse complement strand
ATGCGCATGGATATCACACGCACGTCGAGCAAACGTCAGCCACATTTTCCAGTGAAGGGAAATGACAAGCAGCAGCTTCTAATTCGTCGTTAACATTGAAG
>NW_015558202.1:0-263 GCF_001515605.1 Sinocyclocheilus anshuiensis | reverse complement strand
GAAGGTGGGCTGCACGATATATCGTTTCAGCATCGATATCGCGATGTGCGCATCCGCTATAGTCACGTCGCAGGATGTGCGATGTTTAGTATAGGCTACTGATCGTTATATTTATACTGATTGTTTTCTTTGCTCACACACAGACACGATGTCTACACCGGACGCGACAGCTGTACAGTGATACCCATTTTAAATACATTTAGTAGCAGAGCTACTGTACGCGATTTTCAGTGCTGGAAATCCATTTATCCTGTTGAAACTTC
>NW_015558201.1:0-830 GCF_001515605.1 Sinocyclocheilus anshuiensis | reverse complement strand
AAGATCAGTCAGGGGAGACACAATACAAGCAAAATTCCTACAAAACCCTCCAGTCATTCAAGATCAGTCAGGGGAGACACACAATACAAGCAAAATTCCTACAAAACCCTCTGTAATACCCAGTCATTCCCAAGAACCTGCGTAACTGACGTTTGTTTGTGGGAGTGGGGAACTCTAACATGGCAGTTATTTTAGCCTCAATTGGTCGCACTTGTCCTTGACCAACCTTTTCCCCAAGATAGGTTACAACTGCTTTTGCAAATTCACATTTGGTCAAATTCAAAGTAAGCGAAGCTTTTTCCAAGCGCTGGAAAACATACTCAAGGGACTTTAGATGTTCTTGCCACCCATCAGAATAGATGACTATGTCATCCAAATATGCTGCACAGTTTGGAATGTTAGCCAGTACCTTATGCATCAACCTCTGGAATGTTGCAGGTGCATTTCGCATCCCAAAGGCGAGAACAGAGTACTGCAAGAAGTTATCTGGTGTCACGAAAGCAGAAATTTCTGAAGCTCGTGGTGTTAAAGGAACTTGCCAGTAGCCTTTCAAAAGATCAAGCTTAGTTACATACTTAGCTGATCCAACTCGGTCTACACAGTCTTCTAAACGGGGCAAGGGAAAAGAATCTGGCTTAGTGATACTATTCACCTTCCGATAGTCCGTACAAAAGCGATAAGTAGAATCTGGTTTTGGGACTAATAAGCAAGGTGAACTCCAGGGACTTTCACTAGGCTTTGCAAAGCCATTCTGGAGCAAATACTCAACTTCAGCCCTCATAATACCACGCTTAGCAGGATTTACTCTATACGGGAACTGTTTTATTGGC
>NW_015558200.1:807-1006 GCF_001515605.1 Sinocyclocheilus anshuiensis | reverse complement strand
GTGTCGGGGTATGGACGGGCCCCCAACTGCACTGGCATATCAATTACCTCGAGTTGTTAGCAGTGCTCCTTGCCTTGAACCATCTCAAAGGGCGCTTACGGGGCAAACACATGCTGGTCCGAACGGACAACACAGCGACTGTTGCGTACATCAACCGACAAGGTGGTCTGCGCTCCCGTCGCATGTCGCAACTCGCCCA
>NW_015558200.1:0-672 GCF_001515605.1 Sinocyclocheilus anshuiensis | reverse complement strand
TGAGCTGCGCTCCCGGGAGAATGGCGACTCCATCCCCAGATGGTCCAGCTGATTTGGAGACGTTTCGGAGCTGCTCGGGTAGACCTGTTTGCTTCTCCAGAAACCTCTCACTGCCAGTTGTTCTACTTCCTGACCGAGGGAACACTCGGCACGGACGCACTGGCACACAGCTGGTCGCGGGCCCTGCGCAAGTATGCGTTTCCCCCAGTGAGCCTTCTCGGACAGACGCTGTGCAAGGTCAGGGAGGACGAGGAGCAGGTCCTGCTTGTGGCGCCGTATTGGCCCACTCGTACCTGGTTCCCCAAACTAATGCTACTCGCGACAGCCCCTCCCTGGCAGATTCCTCTCAGGAAGGATCTACTGACTCAGAGATGGGGCACCCTGTGGCATCCGCATCCAGACCTCTGGAAACTTCATGTCTGGTCCCTGGACGGGATGCGGAGGTTCTAGGTGACTTACCCCAGCAGGTAGCTGACACCATCACTTCGGCGAGAGCACTGTCTACGAGACACGCTTACGCCTTGAAGTGGAACCTGTTCGTCGAGTGGTGTAGTTCTCACCGAGAAGACCCCCGGAGATGCCTGATCAGGGTCGTGCTTTCCTTTTTGCAGCAAGGGCTGAAGCGACGGCTGTCTCCCTCCACCCTTAAAGTCTATGTCGCTGCGATTGCTG
>NW_015558199.1:766-900 GCF_001515605.1 Sinocyclocheilus anshuiensis | reverse complement strand
ACATACACATACATACACATATATATATATATATATATATATATACAAAAAAAAAGAAAATAAAAAAGAAAACACATTCCTACATTCTTCTGATTAATCCTATTTCTTTAATGTACTTAACAATTATATTTTAC
>NW_015558199.1:0-330 GCF_001515605.1 Sinocyclocheilus anshuiensis | reverse complement strand
GAATTCTTTAATTTTCCCTTTAACCTCATTTTTGCTAAGAGTCACTTGAATATCTATTTCTGAGTGTATAAGAGCTTGCTTAGCAAGCTTATCAACCACTTCATTAGCCTCCACTCCCACATGAGCGGGAACCCACAAAAATGTTATTAAGCTTAGCTTACTTATTCTTAACAAACTTGCAAGAATCTCATATATAATGTCTTGCCTTGATGATTTTACTCCACTTGCAAGGCTCAATATTGCTGCGTAAGAGTCAGAACATATTACTACTAATCTTGGTTTTATTTCCTCTACCCACTGGAGTGCTACCACCATGGCAATTAATTCTGC
>NW_015558198.1:0-838 GCF_001515605.1 Sinocyclocheilus anshuiensis | reverse complement strand
ATCATTGTTACCCCAGGTTCCTCTCACTCTAACTACATGTTTTTTTTTTATAGAACTATGGTATTTGTTATGAAAAACAATAGCCTAAATACATTTACTATAAATACAAATGCAAAAAAGTCATAGCTTCATAACAAAAAATTTTCTCACTCACTTTCACTCACAGGAGATCAGAGGAAGCAACAAAACCACATTAATTCAAAATGAGACAGGACAAAGAACTAAGGAAACTAAGGGCCTAAATAAACAGAGAGATAATTAACAGAAATGAAATGGATTGGAGCCTTTCTCATTCTGTCACTAGTGTGCAGAAAGTTTTATGACATTGTCAACCATCAAAGTTTTGGAAGAAAATTTCACTTTGCCTGGCTGGACAGTGTGTATATTTAGTACTTTTATTAAATGAACAAAGTTTTTTAAAAATGATTTTTTTTTCTTCTTCAGAAATTATGAATGAATGAATGAATGTTTGTGTGGTTTATTTTATTACTTTTTTGTGACTTGTGAACACAAGCCCTTGACAACTAAATTTAAATTGACAATTGAATTGACAGCTAGACTTGAAAGCTAAATAAATGTTTTAATGGATAAAGCTGTGTCTGTTTGCTGAATTGGTTAATGTCACTTAACAGAAGGTTACTAAACACTGTCACGGTCTGTGTCGGAGAGGAACGACGGAGACGTGGATAATCGAAACCAAAGACAAATCGTATCCAAAGACACAGGGTATATCCACACAGGGAACGGGAGAAGTTACACAAACACAACATAATAGACCAGACAAAGGAGGAACGCACAGACTGGAGCTAAAATACATGGGGTGATTAGGACTAGAAAC
>NW_015558197.1:1734-3143 GCF_001515605.1 Sinocyclocheilus anshuiensis | reverse complement strand
CAATCTACAATCTTTTTTCGTGGCTGCAGCGGGTGCTGCATTTTACTTTCTTTCACTTTGTGAACTATTGTGAATTTACATTATGCATTTAAACCATAGACTGTATAAAAACATGGACGTAGTGTCCGTGACGTCACCCGTAGATTTCCGTAGAGCGTTTTTGAAGCTCAAAATTGGGCAGAGGTGGCCGTCGCCATCTTGGCAGGGCGTCACCGCGCGTCACTCCCGGATAATAACATGGGGAGTCTATGGGTTTGACTCCCTTTTGCAGCCAGCCTCTAGCGGCCAATTGATGAATTACAGTTTAAGTCACTTCCTTGTTGGCTTCAGGAGAGAGAGCGGGAGGTTGCCACTTGATTTAAACTAATAGTACCCACTGCAAAATCATTCTAGGGCTGGCCAGATCCACCACTCTGCTCCTGACAGAAGGATTGCAGAACTTGCCCTGAGCATGTATGTCCAGCTGTGTACACAAACAAATGTAGACCCGAACGATGTAATTATTCTTGTCTGTATGACCAAAAATTACAGAGTATTTTAAGTGATCGTACCGGCGCTTCCATTTTAACTGTCATGCAGTATAAGTGCACTGCTATTCATCTTCCACACTCCACACAAACACTTGAAAATGTGCACATTTAATATAGACATTATAGCCCACATGTAATATAGAGCTGCCCCCTTATTTTAAGATTGCCCCTCTCCTCCACTTTCAATTAAATTAAATTCAAGTTTATTTGTATAGCGCTTTTTACGATACAAATCGTTGCAAAGCAATTTACAGAAAATTAAGTTTCTACAATATTTAGAAGTAGCTCTACTCTGTGCAGAAAGACTAAACTGTTAAAAATATGACAACTACCATCTGGTTATGGTAGTTATTAAAGTGTTGCTCACGTTATCTAACTGCAATTAGAGTCTAACTATCCATTATCTAACTATACGCATAACTATATCAGGTTCATAGAATAGTTTCGCTTTTTTTTATCAGGTTAAATGTTGATTATTAATCCCTCAAACCACCGATCTGCACTTCAGATTTTCACAGGAAATAGTAGACAATCCATGTACTTTGAGGATAATCATTTCAATGTAATATGATTTGGGACACATTCATTCTAATTTCGAATACTGTTTAGGATGGATATCCTGCGAATTAGGATGCAGCAACTGACGGAATTTCTGGGATAGTGGGACAAAAATATTTTTATAGATCCCTGCTAAAAAATGGCCCATTCAAAAGGCTGGGAAATTATTATTATTGTTATTATTATTATTATTATTATTATTTTGCTATTGCACATTTTAATCCAAAACATTGCATTTATTTAATAGGCAAGGCAAGGCAAGTTTATTTATATAGCACATTTCATACACAATTGTAATTCAAAGTGCTTTACATAAAAGGA
>NW_015558197.1:1202-1627 GCF_001515605.1 Sinocyclocheilus anshuiensis | reverse complement strand
TATTTAAAATGAATTTAAAACAGTTAAGAATAGAAAATGATTATACATAAAATATAGTGCAATCAGTTTGGAGGAAGCACAGTGCTCATTCACTAAATACACAGCTAAAAGTTTTGAGTCTGCATTTAAATCTGACTAATGTTTTAGCTCATCTGATCTCTTCTGGAAGCTGATTCCAACTGCGGGCGGCATAATAACTAAAAGCAGATTCCCCTTGTTTTGTGTGAACCCTTGGTATTTCTAACGGACTCGATCCTAATGATCAGAGTGGTCTGTTAGGTTTATATTCAGTGAGCATATCTGCAATATATTTAGGTCCTAGGCCATTGAGTGATTTATAAATGAGTAAAAATACTTTAAAATCAATTCTAAATGTAACTGGAAGCCAGTGTAAGGACTTGAGGACTGGTGTGATATGCTGAGAT
>NW_015558197.1:0-908 GCF_001515605.1 Sinocyclocheilus anshuiensis | reverse complement strand
AGAATCACACCAAGATTCCTGACTTGATTTTTAGTTGTTTGACCCCTAGAGTCAAGGTATGCATTCACCTTGAGAAATTTGTCTTTGTTTCCAAATGCAATGACTTCAGTTTTCTCTTTGTTTAACTGAAGAAAGTTTTGGCACATCCAACTGTTAATTTCATCAATGCATTGGCAGAGGGAGTCAATGGCTACCTCATTTGGTAGTCATTTGGCGATAGAGCTAGGCAACTTGTGTATCATCTGCATAGCAAACTGCATGGCAGTTTGGTTCTTTCTCATTTGACTTAGAGGGAGCATATACAGGCTGAACAAGAGTGTCACCAGAATTGAGCCATGTGGGACTTTGCATGTCATGGACATCCACCTTTTGTAGATTCCAAAAGAAAAGTTTCTTAAGAAACAGAATCTAAAATCATATAAAGATGTCTGTAACTCAAGCAGTATTACAGTTATGCACATTTTGGAAAAAATAATATTTATGCCACTCAAACAGGTATGTCCTTGTTTTGATAGAAGGAAACAAGATGCATTTCTAGTTTCAACATTACTTATTCTTCACACATTCTGCTTTAAATACAACAAGTATTGGCTGTAAACAATGTGACCAACTTCTGACCACTGAAAATGCATTTTCAATATTCAACAATATTCAGTAATATTCAACAATCTGGACATGGAGCCTAACTGAGATCCCCATGTCTCTGGGACTGAATGATAAAGGGCCTTGAAAATGAAGATTCCAAAAGAAGAGTTTAAACTCCCATGATTCCACACTCAGTCACGGCGTCATCAAACTACACCTTTGTCTCTTTGTTTATTTTAAATACGCACCCTCTAGCGGCGAAAATTACATATTGTGCCTTTAACTGAAGAAAGTTTTGGCTCATCCAACTGTTTATTTCATCA
>NW_015558196.1:0-752 GCF_001515605.1 Sinocyclocheilus anshuiensis | reverse complement strand
GCACGCTGTGCTGCTGGCAAAGCTAACACTTCCCTCTTTGCTTCTTCATCCAGATTACTTACTAAAGCTGAAACTTTCTGTGCCTCAGAAAAAGGATATATATTAAACATTGATGTCTGCGTATCATACCAGTCCTCAAAGTTATTTGCCTGAGTCCCCTGTTCTCCATTAAACTTTTGACACCACGGTGTTCCCATCATAAAAGGAAACATAACCATGTTTGCATTTGTTGCTTGACTCGGAGATATGTTAGGAGCACTATCTGTTCCCTGCTGCTATTGCCCAATGTCCAGACTGCCAAACTACGCCAAGTTGTAACACTCCAATAAAAGTCAAAGGAGTAAAAGGAGAGACCAACAGGTTCCTGCCTGGACAAGATAAATTATTTGGGCAGCAATAGCCAAGGAGACTCAAGCACACAACCTTAATAAATACAAATATAGCTTTTATTCTTATACAATAATACAAATCATATTAAAACCTCAAAAGGGCAAAGCAGCAGGTTAAGATGGGCGTCACATATGATTAATAGTGTATTTGATTAATCAAAAGTTACCTAGAATAAGTAAGCAGTCAACAAGCAGAAAAGTATTCAGCAAAGGGTTTAAACACCTTAAAATTAAGTAATGTGCTGCCAATTATACGCAATTTCATTACACAGCAAACATCAAAAGGTACAAAAATCCATAAGTGCATCAGTTGAATCACACACTTCAATACACCCCAAAAGGGCACTCACTACGTGCCAAAAC
>NW_015558195.1:523-833 GCF_001515605.1 Sinocyclocheilus anshuiensis | reverse complement strand
CACTGAACACAAATGTCAGGATGGCTGAGCGGTCTAAGGGGCTGCGTTCAGGTCGCAGTCTCCTCTGGAGGTGTGGGTTTGAATCCCACTTCTGACAGACCAATCATTTGGCTGCAGACAGAAACTTCATTCTGCTGGCATGTTGAGCCAGCAGGGCGTTAACTTTGACAAAACACTGCATTAGGTAAATGCTAGTATTAAAGGGTCAGGTGCTGATGAAAAAGATGTGTCTTTAGACATTTTTTGAAAATGGTTAAAGACTCAGCTGCTCGAATTGAAATAGACAAGTCGTTCCACCAGCGGGGAATAG
>NW_015558195.1:0-490 GCF_001515605.1 Sinocyclocheilus anshuiensis | reverse complement strand
ACCAGCTGGGAACAGTCCAGGAAAAGGTCAGTGAGAGTGATTTTGTGACTCTTTGGGATGGCACCACGAGGCGTCGTTTACTTGCAGAACGCAAGCTTCTTGAGGGCGCATAGGTCTGAACCAGCGAGTTTAGGTATATTGCAGAAGAGCCAGTAGTTATCTTGCAGGCAAACATCAGTACCTTGAATTTAATGCGAGCAGCTATTGGTAGCCAGTGCAAAATTATGAAGAGAGGTGTGACGTGGGCTTTCTTTGGCTCGTTGAAGACCAGTCTCGCTGCTGCGTTCTGGATCAGTTGCAGAGGCTGGATAGTACGTGCCGGAAGACCCGCCAAGTGAGCATAACTGTAGTTCAGTCTGGAGAGAACAAGAGCTTGGACAAGGAGTTGTGTGGCCTGCTCTGATTAGAAGGGTCTAATCTTCCTAACGTTGTATAAGGCAAATCCGCAGGACCGGGCCATTGCAGCAATATGGCCTTTGAAACTTAACAA
>NW_015558194.1:0-631 GCF_001515605.1 Sinocyclocheilus anshuiensis | reverse complement strand
AATTTCAATTCAGATTGACAGTTCACTACCCCAGGGTGTCACTCATCCAATTTCAGGACAATCTGATATTGCTTTACAAAATAAAACCAAACAAATTTAATATTCTACTTGTTCTGCTTATGAGTTTGGATATCTCTAAAAAGGAAACTCACTGTTTCCACAAAATAATTTCAATTCAGCTTAATAGTCCACTACCCCAGGGTGTCCCTCAGCCAGTTTAAGGACGATCTGATGTTGCATTACATGATAAAAGCCCTCCAGAAATTCATATTCTACCTGTTCTGCCTATGATTTTGGATAGCTCTAAAAAGAAAACTCCGTTTTCACAGAACAATTTCAATTCAGATTGACTGTCCACTACCCCAGGGTGTCATTCAGCCAGTTTCAGGACTGTCTGATGTTGCATTACAAAATAAAAGTCTAGTCCAGTACCCCAGGGTGTCCCTCAGCCAGTTTCAGGACGATCTGATGTTGCATTACATAATAAAAGCCCTCCAAAAACTCATATATGACCAGTTTTGTCTGATTTTGGATAGCTCTAAAAAGAAAACTCCATTTCCACAGAACAATTTCAATTCAGATTGATAGTCCACTACCCCCAGGGTGTCACTCAGCCAGTTTCAGGACGATC
>NW_015558193.1:1060-1232 GCF_001515605.1 Sinocyclocheilus anshuiensis | reverse complement strand
AAGTGTCTGAGAATGCAAGTGCAAGGCTGCAGCCAGACCCTTCTCAATGGCTGCGTCTGAAACTGCATACTCAATGAGTAGGTACTTAATCTCAGTAAGTACATACTTGACGAGCGCTAAAAGAGTAGGCACTCTACAGCCAAATCTCGTTAAGTATGAATGCGATCCAGGA
>NW_015558193.1:320-763 GCF_001515605.1 Sinocyclocheilus anshuiensis | reverse complement strand
TGACCCACAGTTTAATCCTTAAATATATTATTATTTATTACTAAAACCCAAAATCGTTATCTCTTGAATATGTTGTTGCTTTATTTTATGTGCAAAATTTTTCATCCATAAGCAAAACCGGCTTAAATCTCCTGTTTTCCTCTTTTTCTTGTTGAATTTCTCTCTCATTTCATCGCTCCGGCTTATAAACAACAACAACAAATGCAATGTTTTGATGCATTGATTATATGAATATTATGATTATTCAGATATTTAACCTTGTCATTGTGCCTTTTTTTTTTCTGTGTATATAATGTATGCAAACCCATTATATTTATGTTTTCTGCTTTTTGTCATTGATTGTTCATTGTTAAAGATACTACCATCTTTCCCCGAGCTTGTATGTAATTATAAGTTCTGCAGTATTAATAAAAAAAGAACATAAGATCGACAGGTGCACGAAA
>NW_015558193.1:0-280 GCF_001515605.1 Sinocyclocheilus anshuiensis | reverse complement strand
ACCTAGTACAGTTTTCCTCAGCGTTTGCAATATTTGTAATATCTGCACAAAGGAGACGTCGATCAGCTCCTAGAAGATCTCGCCTTTGGAGAAGACTATTAATTTTACACTCGAAAAATATAAGTATTACTACTTAGAAATTAAGATTACCCCAGAATGCATTGCTAGCCCACCCCAACACTTATGAACAATAATAATGATAAATGCTGACCAGTAATTAGCAAAATGTCATTCATTTTGTCATATGCCAGAGCTATGCATGACTACACACTAGACAAAC
>NW_015558192.1:0-1303 GCF_001515605.1 Sinocyclocheilus anshuiensis | reverse complement strand
TCCTCCCTGCCCGCGCTATATTTCGGGTGGGGACACACACAGTTTACGTGTTGTCTGCTTGGGAGCGAAGCACGCAGAGTCAGCTCTCAAGGGAGCTGACTGCTCGCATGACGAGCATTTGTTATAGCCTTGCTTCGCTCTCGGAAGGCTCTCTTTGAGGACGGAGACTTCACCGGCGTTCCTCGCAGCGCCGGCCCCACTTTCGCCGAGGCGGAGCGGCGGCTGTGCTCGTGGGGTTCGCAGATGGATTCGGAGGAGGTAATGTAGACAGGCGAGTCCCTATCTTCTTCCTCATCCACCAGATCCAGCGCCCGCTCTCGGGGCTCGGAAGCCCCGCGCTGTGGTTCTTTCCCCCTGTGAGAGGGCTCGACGCTCCGCCTGTCTTCCTCCGAGGAGGTTGATATGCAGGGCGTCGATGAGCTTGCCAGTTGCACAAGCATCAGTTACACAAGCATATTATGCCTAATATTATAATGAGCAGCTTTACTGTGGAGCGGAACTACAAGCATATTATGCCTAATATTATAATGAGCAGCTTTACTGTGCAGCGGAGCTCACGCAGTCAGCTCTCGGGAAAAAGGGAGGGGGCTGATTGTGCTTTACCCGCTGTTGAACGCTCCGCTTTCGCCGGGCACGCTCCGAGGAGTGTGTCCATGCCTGTGATCTTGCGGTTACGGTCCTGCTGCTGCTGAGGCACGGCGACGATTGAGACGGGCTCTCCCTATCTCCACCCGCGTTCCCTAGATAGCACTCTCTCTCGAGGTTCGGAAGCCAGCGCTGCGGTTTCTTCCCTCTCTGAGTGAGAGCTCGCTAGTGCACCTATCTTTCTCCGAGGAGATTGATATTGTTTCTGTGACCGAGCGGCTCGTGCGTGTGCATACATAATTTTCGGTTTTGAAATGAATCTTATCACACCAGACCGTGTTTACTTGTCTGGTTGTTTGATTGCATTTGATTCTGAGGAATAAAATGAAGTATTTATCGAACTATGAGAAAACTGGCGGAGGGAATGGAGACGGGCGAGTCCCTATCTTCTTCCTCACCCGCCAGATCCAGCGCTCGCTCACCGGGATCGGAAGCCCGTTCTGCGGTTACTTCCCCCTGGGGAGCGAGCTCGGCGCTCCGCCTGTCTTCCTCCGAGGAGGTTGAGGTGGTCAACAGGGGCTGCTGGGCGGGAGCAGCTCCAACCAACCGTGTTCCAGCTCCTCATATAGGGAGCGTCACTTCTTGTACTCCTCAGAATTTAGAGTCAGAGTGACGCTCCCGGGCCGAAGGCTTCTAGCGGAAGGCGGATCTGCGGACC